>NC_058411.1:92954863-93254863 GCF_002201575.2 Neomonachus schauinslandi | reverse complement strand
GAGAGAGAGAGAGAGACAGCGAGAGAGGGAACACAAGCAGGGGGAGGGGGAGAGGGAGAAGCAGGCTTCCCACTGAGCAGGGAGCGCGATGTGGGGCTCGATCCCAGGACCCTGGTATCATGACCTGAGCTGGAGGCAGATGCTTAACTGACTGGAGCCACCCAGGTGCCCCATCCTGTACCTTTTCAACCAATTTCTCTATTGGTATTGTTGCAGCTGCTTGGAGCAACAGGAACAGATACAAACTTGGCCACTAAAACATTTAGCATTTGCTTATTTTAGTTTTTCTTAGAATACAAAACTGAAATCATTAGAGTAAACATTATTGTGGAGAACCTTCAAAGTCCTGAGACCACATATTCCAAATTGAGGAAGACTGTCTTACTCTTTTTCTCTTTTTCCCAAATAATTAAGTCATCTCTGTGAATCCTTGTCTGGGGCACAGCAGAAACAAGGTACTCAATACTTGAATTTCTAAGTGCAAGTTTCCACTGTTTAGCAAAATCACTGGTATAACTTATAGTGTGTTTGTCCCAGATATTTTCAAAATGGTTCATAATAGTCCTAGGTTAAAAAGAAATGGATCAAAAAATAGATGTAGAACTTGGTACAGTGCATGGAAAAGTTTCTCACAAGTTCAGTTTTAAGAGTTAAAATACATACCATGCCCCTGCTGAGGCCACCTAATGGTAAACCTAGGATTTCTCACCTATGTTCCACAGCCAGCAGCAGAATTAAGTAAGCATCTAATTAATCTTCTTTATAAGTAGAACCATAGTCATCTACGACAGCACTTGATGTTTGTCTCAGGTTTGGTTTCTAGGTTTTCATAGTCACTGTGGCATGTGTACTGAAAGACCTGGGTTTTCTTTCATAGAAAGGTAGGTTGGCTTTGACTTGCCCTCTTTGCTCCTGAGTCCAAGCTTCTCTCCCTTCCTGAGCCTACTTGAGGCCCAGTTCAAATGGTTGGGTGGCAAGCTATGCAAAATGATAACCAGCGTTCTTGGTACTCATAGATAATTGCCCAGGAGCAATTTTGAGATATTCATACCCTTGATATTTAAAGAATACATTTCTTCCATTTTCCTCACATAACTAAGAGACCCCCAGTTTTCCTTCTTAATGTTGCTGAGACACATAGAGAACTTATGAGATTGGACCAACACTTTACATCACTGCAAGAGTTTCTCAGTTCTTTTTAGGTGACCTAAGTCTAAAATGAATGCACGAATACACACCTATTCTTCTGAGACTCCTTGAAGGACAGAGGACCAATGAAATAGCATTTGGAATAAAGACAATGGATCACAGGAGAACTCTTCCGCAGTTAGCCAACTGTTAGGATGGCAAAAGAGCCTCTAGGTACCCCAAGGGATGGTGACTTGAAAACATTTTCCATATCTATGATGAATTTATAAACTGAATTTTCCCTTTTTTATGTGTTTTCCTTTTAGAAATACCAATAACTGCCACATGGACCCTTCAAGATAATTTTGATAAGCATCATACCATGTCCCAAAGTATTATTGACCATGTCTCTGGGACTGCAACAGTCGGAGTCACTTCATCAGAGTATGTTCCAAGTCTTGATAAACTAATATGTGGCTGTGAAGATGGGACAATTTTCATTACACAGGCTTTGAATGCTGCCAAAGCAGGACTTCTAGAAGGCGGTTCTTTATTAAAAGGTCATTGAATTTTATTTAACCCTATTTATTTAATTTATTTAAGCTTCAACTTTAATAAGCTGTAATAAGAAGATTCCTGAAGCTTAAAGAATTTGCTGCCATTTGCTAATTAATGTGTACATATTTTAATATTAAAGTAAAAACACCTAGTTTTTTTTTTAAGTCAAGTGGAAGGTTATACAATGAGAAATATGTTTCTCTTCTTCCTTGATCTTCCAGCTCCCTTCAACAAAGGCAACTGCTAATAAGTTTCTTTATACCCTCCTCGAAATTTTCTATGCATATACAAGTGCATACCAACATAGCAATATGCATTCTTTTAATAATATTACACAAATAGAGGCATAGTCTGTACACTTTACTGAAATCTCCTGAAGCATATCTTAATAAAATATTTTGGAGCACATTCTTTATGAGTTCCATTTAAATGACTAATAATAATAAAAACTTTAATTGAAAAAAATCTCCTGTTAATAGGTGTTTCCTTTTTTCTAGTCTTCGGCTACTGGAGGCAATGCTGAATTTACCATCTTTGCATATATATGTGGGGATATCGATAGTATTAATTCTCAGGAGTAGAATTACTGAATTGACATTTATGAGTATTTTTAATTTTGAAAATATATCTAACAATGGTCTCCAAAGAACATACATCTATGTATATGTATGTCCACTAACAGCCTATGAAAATGCCTTTTCCCCACACATGAGCCAACTTTGTGTTCATTTAAACTTTTTAGTATTTGCCAATCAGGAGAAAATGGTATCTTCCTGTTTTAATTTTTTATTTTTTTGTTAATGAAATGTAGATATGTTCCTATACATTTTTGTGCATTGCAACAGTGAATACCTATTAAATAAATACTGTTGTGTGGTAATTTGTCTTATGTAAAGGAAGGAATATACAGGAAGCGATTGAGATTTGGGGATGTGTAGATACTTGATATTTTTTAACGCATGGATACTACTAGACTGCAAGGTCCTTAAGAGTAAAAGCCAAATCTCACCTTTTAAGACACATCTTGTTACTGTTCTCAGCTTACTTTTGCTACTTATTCAATGTTACTGTTTTATGTTCAGTGATTACCTAAGATAGAGGAGTAAATAGCAATGAACAGAGGACAGGTAATATACTGCTACACAGCTCAATAGCTGCTGTTAAAAGTTAGTGAAAAAGCTTAAGACCTTAGCACTTTTTATCTAGGCCAATTTCTTCTTATCCATAAAACAAGTACAAATCTACATTTGACCTGAACATTTGAATTAATATTCATCTTGCTTTGCTAAGGGATATAAAGTGAGGATGTGCCTCATGGAATAGAAGTAACTAATGATTCTTTAATAGACATAACAATGATTCTTTGGGATTCTTTTTTAATTTGAGTAAAGACGGTTTGTGGTCTGTGGTCTTGTCCATTTTTTTTTTTTTTAAGTTTTAGCTAATGATGACGTAAGAAGCAGTATGGAAACTGGGCGTCAGTAGCCCTGTGTTCTAGTACAGCTATGGTATGCAATATCCACATTCCTACCAAGTACTAGGGCATTATCATATTTATTCCACACAACAGTGTTGTGTGAAATAAGTGCTATTATTATCCCAAGTTTTTCACGTACAGTACCTGTGACTTAGAGGGGAAAAGCAACTTGTCGTGGTGACCTGTCTAGTAAGGGACATACCTAGAAGACCAAAGCTGGATTCGTGTAACAGCAAAGCTCTGCTCTCAAACATTATGCCATGCTCTTTTACACTTGGATCCAAGTCGCTTAACTTCTCTGCACCTCTGGTACTTGATCGATAAAACTAGGTGATCTCTAATATTTTTTAAGGCAAAATTGTTCTGTGAAACTATGCTTTTCTTTTATAATAGACTTGGTTATGCTTATTGGGAGGGCAACAGTGAAGTCCTGAGATTAATTTTTGTAGAAGCAAAATGTGTGAATTTTTCATTCTTTTAGAACAGCCTTTGCTGTTTGATGGCACTGGAATTGGTGCTAGCTAATTTTGGTGCTGGCTATCTTGCTAACTAAACTAACATTGGTGCTAGCTAACTTGCTAACATCCTTAAAGAATTAGCAGACTTCGAACAACCAGACTTCATCAAAAGCATGACCTAGCTTATGAGGAGGTACTTGCCTTTTGAGATGGTCCAAGGGTTGTTCATTCATTTTTTTAACCAACTGCCTAGCTTTAATTATACGTATTTTCTTTGCATTAAAATTTTATAAAAGAAAATGTTAGCACTATTTCTTGAGCAAAAAAAATTTTTTTTCATTATTTGGTGTTTGTTTTCCAGATTCCCTTCCTTACAAAGTTCTCAAAGGCCATCACCAAAGTGTTACTTCATTACTTTACCCACATGGTCTCTCTTCGAAATTAGACCAAAGTTGGCTTGTGTCTGGGGACCAGGACTCATGTGTCATCTTGTGGAATATCTTCACTGAAGAAGTTTTGCATAAATTCTTTTTGGAAGCCGGTCCAGTAACAAGTCTTTTGATGTCACCAGAGAACTTCAGAGTAAGTTAAGACAAAGAGTAAAACATAACATAAATTTATGTTACATGTTAAAAAAACATAAGGGCAATTAACCCATTTTCCCACAGAAAAAAGTTCTGTGTACCCATACTACAACTGGATAATTTTTATGAATTCCTTTCTAATTTTTATATGCATTATTATTATTACAACTTATGCAAATAATTTAATTCTAAAGCAAGGGTTTTGTCAATTCTTGTCTTTACAAAAACCGGTTAATTCTTACTTTTTTTTCTTTTTTTCCCTAATTCTATATATTAATGGAATTCTCATTTTTATTTTTTTAATTATTCTTTAATAAAAGTAATAGACAATGTAGAAGCAATTCAAATATATAGGAATCTATAAATTAGAAAATAATGTTTGCCTTGAATAATTTACTTTTATAATAATATTGATAGTTATATTTTCTTTTTCTTAAATAGGTTTTTTATTTGCTCTCTTTCATTTGTTTAACAAATTTCTGAGCATCTGCCTTGTGCAGGACAAAAGGAAATACTTTCAAATATAATTTTCACATGTAATATAAACTTAAATTCAGCTTCCACAAAGCTGACATCTTTGTTAAAATACGAACAATCAACTTTTGAGTTTCCTGAGTTTGTCAATCAGTTGATTGACTTGTCAAAATTATTTCTCTGTAATAATAACGTTAAAAAATCAGCTGCAAAGTAAACTCAGAGGAAACTTACACTGTAATTTTGTAATAAGACATAATGAAGGAAATATTTCAGTAACACAAATGATTAAACAAATCAGTGAAACCAAGTGAAGAGACTTTAAAAAAGACTTCCATATGGTGATTTGGGATACTTTGATATGTCTTTTATTGCTGAAGTTCCCTCTTTTTCTTATTTTTTTAAATCATTTTTCTTTTCCTCAAAGCTCCAGGACAGTAGTCAAAATCCTGACCTCTTTTACTTCTGCCTCAATCATAAATGACTTAACTCCAAACCAAGCCAAATAAGAAAGGACTTTATTGAAAGGGCATAAGAGGCAATATTTTAGACATACAAAACAAAGTACTACAACAAGGACCCAGTGAAATTTGAACTTAAATTCAGGAACCAAGGTTATTTACTCTTCAAGTCCCCTACCCCAAGAGTCTGTTTTCTGTGATTGCTCCTTAATCTTATTTCTTCCTATGACCTCTTTTAGCTTTTCAATTTCAAATGCATAGAAAAGAGAATCTATTGGCCGAGTGTGGGTCTCTAGTGTATGTTGACCTCCAGCTATAGGATCTGTGTTCGCGTGTTACGTGTATGTTCACACTTTGTATGTGTGTATAAGTTTCCTGAAGTACGTTGGGCTCTCTGTTCTAGAGGCTGTGGGTTGTGCAGGTTCTCTAAGGGGTAGTAGTGAGGAGGCAGTGCCATCTGCCCTGTCCTACCGTCCAGGCTCCCCATACAGCACCCCTGCCATTTTGTGATTTTTTCCCCCCTCAGGATTTCTGTAGGCTCCTTAGAACGAATTAGGAAAAATAACTTGCTTCCCAGCACCCCACAGAAAGAGGTCAGTAATGGGCACAAGGAGATTCTCAAGGGATCCCAACTGATGGTTTAAACACAGCAGCTGAAACTCTGGCTAGGTGCCCTAGTGAAAGTAGGAGCATCCACATAGCAAAGTGGTTAGAAAAGAAACAAAGAGGTGAAAGAGCCACTACCCAGCTAACCCTCCTCCCCTCAGCCACCCCACCCACCCCCACCACCAGCTGACTAACACAGGGCCCTCTTGGTGAGACACAGACCTGCCCTGTAAACTCCTCCCAGATTAGCCTCACAGCACCCAGCATGGTCGGTCTTTGTCCTAAACTGTGTTCAAGGTAACCACATGCTGACTTTTTAAAAAGTATCTTAAGAATCTTTGTCCTGTGAGCCTATTTTTGGTCCTTGTATCTTTGAAGCTGTGCATTCATTTGGAACTATCTAGTGCTTACCTCTTTTAGATTGTGTCTACACTGAGTTTCCTGTTTGGATTAGAATCTGAATAGTTCTGGGAACAGCACCAAATCACATTCTGAGGCTCTAAGTGGAAAATATCAGCTCACGATACCCTTGGGCCTAAGCTTGTGTCTACAAATAGCTTCTTTTTGTGGCAACAAATTAGTTCTGGGGTTTATTTTATTCTGCATTATTTCCAATGTCTGCCTCACTGCCTGAATTTGCTGCGTGATGGTCAAGTCCTTCATTTATCTTATAAGTAGATTTGGCTTGGAATTCTCCTTTTTCACTTGTGTCTCTTGACCTTCGTAATAAGTTGTTGAATTTAAAATCTACTTGGTTTTAAAGCTCCTCTTTACAGTGTTATGTGAAGAGGTCCTGTAGAAAGCAGAAATGTCATTTTGTAAATGGTGTTTAAACAAAATATTTTTATGTTACGAGGAGAAAAAATCAGATTTAATTTTAAGGAAAGTGTTTGATGATTACTTACAAATAATGCTGTTTTTGTTTTTGTTTTTTTTTTTTGTTTTTTGGGTTTTTTCCCCACAGCTAAGAAGTGATCAGGTAATTTGCTGTGTGTGCAGTGACCATTCCGTGGCTCTCCTTCACCTTGAGGGGAAGAGGTGCCTCCTGCATGCCCGGAAGCACCTTTTCCCTGTGAGGATGATAAAATGGCACCCGGTTGAGAATTTTTTAATTGTTGGATGTGCAGATGACTCCGCTTACATCTGGGAAATTGAAACAGGTAAATTGGAATTTTACCCCTTTCATTCTTTATATGTTTATGCATCAAAGCATTTGGCTAGGTGGAGAGTTCCAGAGAATATGTGGTGACCACCTTACCTGCTCTAACCTTTGGTTAGGCTGCATTTCATGGCTTTGGTTGAAGGCGTGTGTGGAAAATAAAACAGAATGGCCTAAGTCAGAGCTTGACCAACTGATGATTAGCTGACAGAGCAGTGCACAGGAATGAGCCGGATATTTCTGGAAGCTATAAATAAAAACATAAGTTATCTCACTTTAATTATTAACAAGAGAGAAATTTAGTGTCCTACCAGTCTCAAATTATCATTAAATTCTGCCTTCTTCAGCATACTCACCATCTCAGCAACATTTTGAACTAACTGATGATCAGTAATAGTGGAATATAATTAATTACAAAACTCCAAAAAGTCGAGTCAGGGAAACTGAAAATTGAGTGGCTCAATTGAACTTTTGATGTGGTAGCATAGAGAATGTACAGTGTGAACATTAAAGTTTTCAAAAAAGTTTTACTCTATAACTTAAGATTGAGAGTAACACATTTCAGGCAGATGCTGGGAACTTATCAAATACAGCAAGGTAATTAATGAATGGGAGTCAGGGGAGTGCTCCTGAGAGTACATTTTACTGAAGCCATTGCATGATTTTTATTGATTAATCAGTGGTGGTTTTATGTTGGGTGTTATTAACAGGCTGGATGGTTTATAATATTATAGTTTAGAGTCATACTTCACCAAAATAATGGCTATTTTCTCTACATTTGACTTTCATGTGTTAATGATGATTACTAATGTACTGGTGTGTGGGTGCAACGTAATTCTGCCTTACATTTGTACCTGGCTTTACAGCTTTGATGGCCTTCCATGTTCATTTCCCATTAGATTATCACAACTTCTAGGGTGGTGGAAGAGACTTTATTTCCCATTTTATTGATGAGGAATTTGTTAACTCTGATTTGTAGATGCACAAAATTGCATTGCTAATAAGCAGCAAACCAATATGAGGGCCCCATCTTTCTTTGCACAATGTGCACAAAATTAGGAGAGTTTTACAATTCTTTGGTAATCTATCAACCTGAGTGACAATTGAGTATAATGGATAAAATGAGCTCTAAAGCCTGGGCTTGCTTCCAGGACCTGCTAACAAAGGTTGGCCTCAGGCAAGCAATTTGGCTCCATTGCATGTCAATCTCTTCATCTATGAAATGGAAGTAATGATACCGCCTTCCTGTCAGGATTAAATTAACTAATACTGACCATGCTTGTAAACAGTGCCTGTAGGTGCTATGCCCTTAGTAATAGTTAACTATTATTAATATGATAAAAGAAGGAAGCAAAATTTTGGCTTCTGCTTGTGGAATCTAAGTCTCTAAAACACATAAATATGTGCAATTGCATTGCTTTCAGTTGTGAAATTGTGAAGACTTGCTAATCAAATGTATTTTTTTCTAGAAAATAGAATCTAGCAAAAATAAAGAAATAGCTGGGCATTGACAAATGTTTACAGTTCCATTGCTCCATCAGGATACCTCTCAGCCTATGCAACTTTTGACTTATGTATTTTTTGATGGGCTGGGCAATAAAAGAGGAAGCCAAACCACTAGTACTTTTTTTTTTAAAGATTTTATTTATTTGAGAGAGAGCGCGCGCATAAACGGTGGGGAGGGGCAGAGGGAGAGGGAGACGGAGAAGGAGACTCCCCACTGAGCAGGGAGCCTGACATGGGGCTCTATCCCAGGACCCTGAGATCATGACCTGAGCCAAAGGCAGACACTTAGTCAATCAGGAGCCCCAAACACTAGTACTTCTTGAAACTGTATTTATTCCACATTTTCTTTTAATTTTATCATTTATTTTTATACTCCCCAATCCATAACCAAATATTGCAGAACATTTGAAAAATATAGAGAAAAATAAAGAAAAATAAATAATCCTGTCCCGCTTCCTAAAGATAACTGCTATTAATATTTTGATCTACTATCTGTCAGAAATCTTTCTATGTCAATAAATAGATGCCAAAATTGTGTTTCAGTCATGGTCCTGGCAGAAAATTGAATTTAACCCAGGTGGGCCAAATGAAGAGACTAATGAAAGGGCTATTTATGAGGGTGTGGATAGGACTTAGGGAACTGAGAAGGAATGGATAGTGAGGCCTCCATCGCCCAGACACTGGCAGTATCAGGAAGCTCTCACCACTTGCCTAGGGCTGAAGCAACAAGAGGATCTGAATAGTGTTAGTGGCCCCGTGTGAGAGTGGAAACCGTGGAGGAATGGTCACTCCCTGAAGTCATGGCAGAGAAAACGCTCCTCCCAGAGATGCAGGACTGAGACAAAGAGTTGGAAGAAATTATTTTCTCTGTCCTTCTGCAATCACCTTCCTTAGTTTGATCCAAGTGGAAGTCAGAGGAAGGACATTTCAGTTCTAGGCATTAGCCAAGGGCCGGAGCAGACGCAGAAGAGCAGGGAAAGGGTGGAGTGGGTGGTCAAATGGACAATAATTGGCATCGTGGCCATGATGGACACATCATACTTTAGCTCAGGAATCTTCTGTAATTGGTTATGCACATTTTTTCCTATAAAAAAGTTTGTTTTAGAATCTCCATATCAAATAATGTGTACACATTTAGTGCCAAATGTAAAATACTTACTTCACATGAGGCTGTGAGGCTGTTTATCTCATGGTTATCTACACTAATACTTTATAAACAACCTTAACCTTAACTCAACTAAGATGGAACTTATAATGGTGGAAATATTACTAATAATTATGGAAATTCCTTCACATTTGTGTTGTGCCCTTTCAGTTTTTCAAAACATTGTCCCATTAGCAATTTCATTTGAACCCCCCCCAACACTGTGCCCATGGCTGACACCCTGACTTTGCTCACCATTCACCATGCTTATCCTTTTTGGATAAATTTATGCCATACCTTTTAGTCTGTGTCTATTACTGGCTTTGTTTCGGGTTGCCTTTAACCTCTGCAATTCCAGTTTCGTTTAGAATTGAATGAACAACTTTTTCTTTCTCAAGCTGGATTTCATGTGGCTAAGATTCTTCCATCTCATTTACTGTGCTAGATTTCTGTTTCATCCTCTTCCTGTAGAAGTGGGAAAATCCAGATCAAGAAGCTTTTCTGTTTATAGTTTCATACAGTTAGAGGAAAAATACCAACTAAGACCAAAACAATTAGGCAGAAAAGAGGCTATGAGGCTATAGAATGTGCTTGCTCACTGATGTGCCTGGCACATGGATCAATACATGAATGAATGAATTAACACAAATTTTCTTGGATCTCAGTAGATTGAGTACAAATGAGCTCACCTTAACATTGGCCCATGTAGTGGCTTTTAGATCATGGCTGGCCAACTGCAGGTAGATCCTCAGCTTTCTCCTCCAAGTCTCCCTTAGGGTTTCTGGAGTTCACGGGGCCTGTCTCATCTCCTCGGGTATAAGTCTGTGTATTTTCTACTCCAGGTAATTTTTCCGGGATTTTTCCTTTAAGCTTTGCTAGAAGGTTCAAACTTCGTTTCATATGTGAACAGACCTACTCCCTGCTCCATTTCTCCAGTACTCTGACTCCTCTAAATACCTGAAGGAGGGATAAATTGACACTAAGGCATCTTTCAGCACTAGAGCAATCCCAAAGCTTATAGAGAGAAAATAGGAGGTGTCAGTGGGATAGGGATTTGCGGGAAAGGGGCCTAGAAAGAAAAGGTGGGGGGAGGGGAATGAAGCTAAAAAGTAATTAATTCTCAACTGGGCCAAATACCCACTTTGGTGGAAGGTTGGAGTGTGGGGTACAAGTCAGTCCCTGCACCACCTTCCCCAAGTGTAGAAGATAGAATATGAGACTTCATCCATTTTTCACAACACTTTAAAACAGCCTGTTCTCACTTTATTGAAGAGATTTATTTATTCATTTATTTAGTCTTTTGGGTAGAATGCACAAGCATATTCTAGAGCCACATACCCCCATGCCTGTTTTATCTTGAAATCGTAAGAAGTGTTTCTCACTGTGACAGGTGGCATGGTCAGATACATGCCAGGGTAAAGTTTGGGGTCACAGGTGGGCATGCTTATCTCCCAGGAGAGGCAAACAACCAAAGCAGAGAAGTATTTATGTAACAGCGAAGGCCTCATCTTCTGGCTAAAAATGCAGCGCTGCCAGGTTGGGAGTGATGAGGGCATCTAGTTTCTCTTATTGATTTGCCGGATGTCCCATGATGTTTAGGCCTGATTAGGAAGGGAAAAAACTGGAGATGTCATTTTGATTAATATTTGAGCTCCCACAATGTGTTTGGCACTGACAACCCTGGGCGGCTTTGTCACCCTCATTGCTGTGAGACACAATAGGGATAATGTAATACTGATTTTTTACCCCTAAAATACACACCAGAAATAAATCTCAGCTCTGAGCTCATTATTCTTTTAAGAATTGAATTTAAAATAATTCTGAGGACTTTTCTGTTCACCGTGCCGGATTTACATAGCAGAAAACTCGTGCAATGAATTTCTCACATGTTACTAATAAAACAGTTGTTACTACTGAAGGTCTTCTTTTAAGCTTATGGCCTATGTTGTGAAATATGCCATATTAAGCAGTTTGTGTGTGTGTGTCTTTGTATGCGTGTGTGCACGCACACATGGGTGTGTGTGTGTGTGTGTGTGTGTGTGTATGTGAAAATGAAACCTTACTTGCTTGAAAATGAAACTCAGTAAGATAGATCAGAAAAACTCCTGTAAAGAACTGGAGAGTGAAGTTTTTAAGCTTTGCGGGCCACATGATCTCCTACCGAGCTCTGCCTTTGTGGCACAGGAGAAGCCATAGATAATATAGAAAGGAGTTGGTGAGGCTGTGTTCCAATAAAACTTTATTTACAAAAGCAGGGAGCAGGCTGGAGTTGCCATGCAGGGTGCTTTATAGACTTCTAAGAAGGATGGCAGTTCTTTTTAAAGATCATGATTTTCATAATAACTCATGCTAAAGCAATTTATAATTTTTAATCCATTACACCATACTGACTGTATGGTTTTACCCATTTTGCTATGAGGATACGGAATGCAAGGATGTTTTTGAGTCTAAAGGTTCCCAGGTTAGGTAGAGAGCACCTGCACTAGGATGCATGTCTCTCTTTGGTTTGTTCTCCACTGTACTATACACAGGAACACTTCTTGCAGATGGAGGTCAGCTTTTTGAGACTGTCAAACAGGGAATTAGATAAGGAAAGTTCTGAGAAGAAAAGAAATGGCTGCCAGGAAACCTGCTAATGCTCTCCTGAAAGAGAGGGTCTCGGGCTATCTCTCAGAGCTTGGTTCTCACATTTACACACAGTGCTAACAGTTCTGGGCATCTGATTTCTCAGATGACAGATTAGAAACAGCAGATTGCAAGGAGGGAGACTGTTACTGGCAGGCACTCGGACAGCAGTAGCAACAGCTGGTGGGAAGGAAGGAGAGGCAAACCTGTGAATCACTGCGTAGGGCAGTCTTTCCTGTGCCCATGGGAAGATAGTCCCCTGTTCAGGAAACTCTTCGATACGCCTGCACAGGTTATGGGCAGCTGCCCGTCCATTTCCCATGCCTCCTGCTGGGGAGGTGGGCACTCCTTGCTTCAGGAAGACTTTTTAAAGGTATTACATCTGTGGTGGAATTGCAGTCCTGAGGAAATCTTACAGGCTTACAGCCTGGAGTTTAAGGAGGACCGAAGTCTTTGGCCAGTGACGGGGTAAGAACTCAGGGTACACGTGAGTCTATTTTTATTCATTTCTTCCTGCTTCTGCTCAGGTAATGTGAGCTGTGTGACCTTGAGCAGGAAGCTTTATTCCAAGAGCCTGGCCTGAGGACCCAGCCTCTGGTCATGACTTGGTTTCTGTGGGAAAACACATTGTGAGTTTTAAAATAGCTAACTTATAAACAGACCATTGGAACAAAGCCTATGCATATGAAATTAAGGAAGTCAGGAAGAAGACAAATACATTTCAGAGTTATTTTTACCACAGGTGTTAAATTTTCTTTCTTAATTTCATTTTCTTAGTGAAACTAGTACCAGTTAGTCAGAACATTAGTCTATTATGATACCATATAAATGAAGCATTTATTCTTTTGTGGCTTCAAAATACATAGTCTTAAAAAGAAAATTTTAAAAATAAAACTATTAAGAAAGGTAAGATAAGGTTTGTCAAGTAATAGCTAATAGGCCATATTTTTAGAAAATATCTAGCATTTAATCCTCTACTGTAGATCTGAGTTTGCTTTAATTGTTTAGGGTGAGGGGTATATTTGATGAATGCTGGACACAGATTCCCAGAAATGTGCAGTTAATATTTTCCCCAATAGAATAGAATCGTGTGGTTAAATTCTTATTTTGCTACACCAAAATATCACACAAGGTCACTACATGGAGAAGTCATTTTCCAGCCCACAAGTATTGTCTTGTTGTCTTTATTTGTAGTATATAGCATATAAAATAGACTTCTAATTCCACTAGTTACCAGCCATACCATTCTGAAGGACAGTTTTGCTTGATTTTCTTACCAAGGTCACCCCTCTGTAGGTACAGGTGCCTTGTCAGCACAATCAGAGGATGACCTTCATCATGTGAGTGTTACAGGTAGATTTTGGGTATGCAGCCTCTGGCAGGTAATTGTCTTCCCAGTATGTTATTTTCTCAAAGCCACCTTATTTTGTTGTGGTATATTACAGATGGAACCCTCTTGGGATGATTGTTTTTAGAAAAGAAAAATAGGATACATTAAAGCACAGGATGGGATTTTTCCTACAACACGTTTCCAAGCCCTTTTCTTCTTTATTATAATAATTACTGATGTTATTACTCAACACGTATTTTTAGTGTGTTGCCTATTTTTGAATCTTTATTTCTTCCTCTTTGGCCCCCGTTATCACAGCTACACTATAATTTGAAATTTTGGCTCATATGATAGTGTGTGTGTGTGTGTGTGTGTGTATGTCAATGTGTATGTACACACTTGAATATATGAACTTTGTTTGCAGGTTAACAACTAAATATTTGCTCAATTGTCAAAGTTTAATGTCTCAAATGGGAATTAGCATCCAGAGGGGTTATGATCATGAGCCCTGGGATTCAGACTGCTACATTTGAATTCTTGTTTTACTCTTTCCAATTATCTCAGTCCACTTTGAATTCCTCAAAGACTCACCATCTCTTCACAGCAGTTAGCACTAGATAAATATCATCTGTACTTATTATATATCCTTCATATATTACCATAGTAGTTTGAATTTATGACTCATTAGTCACTCCTAATGTATCAAATGAATGTTATTGCCTAATATTTAGAGACAGTAGATTCTGCCTCTGTTAATTTTTTTCACTCTTTGGCAAATCACTAAATTAAATTGATCAGAGCCTTAGTTTCCTCATGGTGGTGGTGATGATGATGATGATGATGATGACACGTAACACAATTTTGCAGAAAAGATGTAAGACATTATGTGAGAATACTGGCTTTATTTTTATTAATTTTATTTATTAATTTATTATTTTATTAATTAACTATATATGTGTTCATATAAATACATGCACACACATATATACATGCATATATATGTATTTATATACATACACAAATATATATGCATACATATACGCATATATGTGTATTTGTGTACACACCTACATACACACACGCCACATGGTTCCTCTAATAAAAAAGAAACTACAGCAACAAATGAAAAATACTAAATGGGACTTCATAAAAATTAAAACTTCTATGTATCAAAGAACATTATCAAGAATGTGAAAAGACAGGGACGCCTGGGTGGCTTAGTCGGTTAAGCGTCTGCCTTTGGCTCAGGTCATGATCCCAGGGTTATGGGTTCGAGTCCCGCATCGGGCTCCTTGCTCAGCGGGGAGCCTGTGTCTCCCTCTTCCTACCTCTCCCCCTGCTTGTGCTCTCTCTCTCTGACAAATAAATAAAATCTTAAAAAAAAAAAAGAACATGAAAAGACAGCCTGTAGAATGGGGAAAATTATTTGCAAATTATATATTTGATAAGGGTTTAATATCCAGGATATATAAAGAACTCTTACAACACAACAAAAGACAAGCAACCCAATTTTAAAAAGGAAAAAGAACTCGAAAAAATATTTCTTTAAAGAAGCTATGCAAATGACTGACAAGCACATGAAAAGATTTCAACATCATTAGCCATCAGGGAAATGCAAAATAAAATCACAATGAGATACCACTTTACACTTACTAGGATGCTTATAATCCAAAAAAAAGGAAAAGGAAAATAACAAGGTTTCCCAAGGATACAGAGAAATAAGGACCCTAGTATATTGCCGGTGGGAATATAAAATGGTGCAGCCTCTGTAGAAAACAGTTGGGTGATATTTCAAAAAGTTAAACATAGAATACCATATGAACCAGAAATTCCACTCCTAGGTATAACCCCAAGAGAAATGAAAATATATGTTCACACAGAAACTTGAGCATAAAAGTTCATAAGATCATTATTTAGAATTGCCAAGAGGTCGAAGTAACGCAAATGCCCATCAATGGATGAATGGATAAACAAATTATGGTATCCACATGTAATGAAATATTATTCCACCCTAAAAAACAGTGAAGTACTGATACATACCACAATTTGGATGAACCTCAGAAACATTATGCTAAGTGAAAGAAGCCAGACACAAAAGATCACATATCATATGGTTCATTTTATATGAAATATCCTCAATAAGCAAATCCATAGAGATTAATGGTTGCCAGGAGATGAGGGGAGGAGAACCTGGGGAGGGAGGGATTACTTAACAGGTAGTGGATATTCCTCAGAGGTGATGAAAAGTCTTGAAACTAGAGAGAGTCGCTGTTTGCACAATATTGGGAATGTACTAAATGCCACCGACTTTACACGTTGAAACAGTTCACTGGATGTTATGTCAATTTCAACTCAATCAAAAGAAAAACCAGAGATACAGAAAGTATAAAGAAGGTATCTTGAAGAAGCAATAGGATCCCAACACTTGCAGATAATCATTATGAACGGTTAATACATTACACTTCCAGTATTTTATTCCTTCATGTATTAATGTATACAGAGACATGCTTATATTTATTTTTATATCGTGTAAGTCTCTTGGAAGGCATTATCCACTTATTAGTTCATTATTTTCATTATTAATGTAACATCCTGGGAGGCGTAGCAGGGAGCTTTAGAAAGCTGCTTCCCTTCACTCACTCCACAATCCACAAATCCCTTTTTAAAGGGAATGCTAAATGAAATGAAGCGTTTCTTTCCACTTTGAATGTAGGGAATGCTTCACAGCAGTATTAGCAATAACTGTGACATTGTCAACAATAGACGTCACAGGTATTTTCATATCACATCACAATTGTCACCGGTATCTCAAAGTACCATGTTTACCACTGCCGTAAAGTTTTAGGCACACCACTAGCTCTTGTCATTTCATGCATGAATAAAGAAGCATATAAGCTTGGTTTTTAATATGTTTTGATGATGGCATTTCAACATAATTGATATCCTTTATAATCCTATGTATTTTATTTTTGACATTTTAAACCAATATTGTGAAAAAGGGCTGGTTCACTGGTTTTCCCCAGACTGCTGAGGGGGTTCAGGACGTGAAAAAAAGTTAAGGCTTTCTGTTAGTCTGAAAGATTTTTAATGTGGGATGCACTGAAGTTACTCAATGGTAGTAGTACAGTTGGGGAGCATAGATCAATATCTGATATATCTGATATTTATGTACTTATACACTTAAATATATCTCTTATATATTTGTATCTCATATATTTATATAATATATAAATACCTGATATTTAGATGTACACGCACACACACACACCAGAATAAAAATACAATAATTTAATTTAATCTTATTAAATTAAATCTGAAGAGAGGCATAGGAGTCTCATTGTATATTTTTTTACATTGCTATAAAGCCTTGTTAGACACCCTTACATGCATGCTCACCCCCCTACACCATACACATACACGCACACACACGCACACATACACACACAGTAGTCTTCTATAATTCCATCTAGTGAACAAAGACATCTAGTTTGGTGAAATTATATAACTGTTAGTTTGCTCGTAGAAGTTCACAATCTTTTCAAAGTGAGGCAATTCCACAGATGTAGAAAAATTCAAGAGAAAAGTTTTCTACATGAGGTAGTTTCTACTGTGTCCTTTAAAATCTAGATAACACATTGAAAGGCTACTAACAAAATAAACACAAGTATTTTTCCCCAAATTTGGATTTGCTTCTTTCTCAATCCTTATTAGCTATAAATATTTGAACAATTATCTAAACTTTATTATAGAATTATACTTCACATGAACATGGTTCTGTATTATTTTGATTCATCGTGATTTATTTTTTAAATTCTACATTATATGATTAATGGTTATCTGATAAAACACATACACAGGTGTTTGTGTGTATGTATGTATGTGGGTGTGGGTGTGCATTTTAATTAAGGTATTACTCAACCCGCCTTTTTTTTTTTTAATAATCTGGCATGTTAATATGTATTAGGCATATTGTGATATTTGCAGGGTATCCTTGGAACATTTTGTATGCTCAGAAACAAATATGAAAATCAACAGAATCTCTTTCAAATGATAAAGCTAAATATTTTTTTCTCTTAAAGTTACTTTCACCAATTAAGTCCCACCCTTCGCTGCTTTATTTTTTCCCTTGTCGATTACTATCTTCCTGGGTTTTACTTAAGTAAAGGAAATACTTGCTATCATCACTTTTAACTGATTCCTGCGGTCTGATTACACTGTTGGATCACGTGCTGCTTGGATATGTTTGTTACGTGTCTGAATTAAATCTCAGGAGCTTATTCCACGGCAGCCGAAAGAGGAACACATCAGGATGACTGCTCTGTGGCTCCTCCTTTGCTTGGCCCGTCTGCGAGCGTTTTATATGGACACGTGGAATGTTAGTGGGTTTCACGGCTGCCATATTTGGCGAAATAAACCCAAAGGAGCCATCTGCCCCTCCTCACGCTGCCTCTTTTCAATTCCCTAGTAACTTCCCAGTAGCCAGCTGCCGCAGAAATGATTGGAAAAGCAAGACTCAGTGGACTGTAATGATTGTTATTCTCTGGGAAAGTAGGTTCTCTGATTTGGCTGAAAGATAAAGGATATCAGATGCACTTTATTCATCGGAATGTATCAATAATATCCAACTTCTACCACTGACCTACTTGTTAGGATTTGATGGGAAGGGTCTTTCATGTTTCTAGGGATGAATCAGGTGAAAACAAATCCAAAGGTCAAGTCCTTGGCTGGGAGTGGTGAGCAGAGAATTTGACTGTGGGAATGTCAGATTTTATCTCCTGTGCTACAAAAAATGTTGGTTGCTAATGTCAGCCTGTCGAAAAGGCCTGGGCATGGATTGGTCCACTATTTTCCCCAGTCCTATTCACATTCATGTGCCTGTGGATTCCATTCCCCTCTAGGTCTGTGTACTGAGAAGACAAAGGGCTTTTTGCAGCCACTTGGAAGCATCAGAGTAATAGAAGCTCCACTGAGGGACACAGGATGTCATCTTATAGTTAGTTCATCATTTAAGTGGATAGCAAATTGTTTTTGTAAATTTAGTTAAATGATAGATCAGAACTGAGAATGTTTATGGGCTGGGATTCCAGGAAAATAATTGGAATAAGATTTGACAAAACAACTTACTTTTAATCCATGATTTGCGCTGGAGGTTTAACTTTTTTAATCATCACATTTTTCTTACTTTTAGAAGCATCATTTGTAAGTCTAGTTTGAAAACCATGTTGTTACATGTTCCTTATTTTATGTCTATCATTTTTTTTAAAAATTTTATTATCTTCATTTCTTACAACATGATCATTTTTCCAAGTTTGATTAGTGAAGCTATCCATCATCAATGATTTTATAAAGGAAGTTGTGTTTTCTTTAAAGCACTGGTTTTAAAGGAATTCTTAGCACATTACAATTTAATTATAGATGGCAGAGACAAAACAATCAGTAAAACTTGGGGTTTGGAATTAGGTGACTTAGCTTACCTATGTAGATATAAGAAGTCAAATTCACAATGTGATATCCTACCTTACAGTAAACAGAGCATCCTAGCAATTCATCTCAGAGATTATCTCTTTTATTACTTCTGGCCTCCTAGCTACCAATTATTTTGAATACAGCTCCATATTCTTTTTGCCACAATTTAAAATATAAAAAGCTCTGAAAACAAAAGGGATTTTTTTTATTAGTTTGTGTTAAAGCAACAAAACCAAACCTTAGCTCATATGAGGTTATTTATTCCACTAAGTGTAAATATTCTTTTTTTTTTTTTTACCTGCAGATAAATGACTTGTTTGATTACTGTCTGCTCTCCTAGACTCTCCTATAGCTGTTACACAATATACATATGTGCATTATCTTATCTCTCCCAAATCTGAAAAATCCTGAATTCTAAAGCCTTATGGCCCTAAATGTTTTAGATAAGGAATTGTGAGTTTCTATTATCTTTGTCATTCTCCCCAAAGTAATTGATAGTTTTCTATAAAATGCCATCTATACTCTGTCTTTGTTTTCTTGTCTCCCATTTATTGAATGTATTTTAATCCGGCTTTTGTCTACACTATTCCAATGGAACTGTTCTTCTTGAGGTCCCCTCACTCCCAAGAGGAGTTGTCATCCTCTGGGTGGCAGATACTTGTCTGCAATCACTGTCACCAATGTCCTGCTTGTCTCTCCATCCTCAGCCTTACATGGCATCCTCTTCCCCTGATGGCCAACAGCCCCTCTTTCTCATTGTGCTGATTCTGCAAGCCCTCTTTATATTATTCCCTGGGTCTCTTCTCGGTGTACTTCTCTTTTTGTTTGTATTTTCCTTGGGCTGTCTTACCAACATAGATGCTTTTTTTGTGTGGTAAAATACCTATAACATAAAATTTGCCATTTTAAGTTTTTCAGTGCAAAGTTTAGTGGGATTAAGTACATGCACATTATTGTGCAACTGTCACCACCATCCATCTCCAGAACTTTTTCATCTTCCCCAAATGAAACTCTGTACCCATTAAAAAAAAATAAGTTCCCATTCCTTTCTCCCCTCAGCTCTTGGCAACCATCACTCTACTTTCTGTCTCTGTAAATTTGTCTACTCATATAAGTGGAATCATACAATATATTTTTTTTGTGACTGGCTAATTTCACTAGCATAGTGTCCTCAGGGTTCACCCACACTATAACACCTGTCAGAACACTCTCTCTTTTTAAGGCTGCATAATGTTCCGTTGTTTTCTAATTTAGAATCTAATTCTAATTCACTGAGTAAGGAAGGCAATGGCTGATGCCAGAGGACCTACCTATATACTGTAGGACTCCTTCCATGGTTTATATCTATAATGGAATACTACACAACCATAAAAATGATGAAATCATGCTATTTGTCACAACAGGGATGGACATATAGGGTATTATGCTAAGTGAATAAGTCAGACTGAAAAAACAAATACCACATGATTTCACTCATATGTGGAATTTTTAAAAAATGAGCAACCAACAAAAAGCAGAAACAGACCTAAAAACACAGAGAACAAACTGATAGTTGCCATAGGAGAAGGAGATGGGGAGATGAGCAAAATGGGTGAAGGGGAATGGGAGATCCAGGCCTCCAGTTATGGAATAAATAAGTTGTGGGAATAAAAGGCACAACACAGAGAATATAATCAATGATATTGTAATAGTGTTGTATGGTATCCGATGGTAGCTACACTTGTAGTGAGCTTAGCATAACCTATAATCCTGTCCGCTTACTATGTTGTACACCTGAAACTAATGTAACATTGTACGTAAACTCTACTCAAATTTAAAAAAAAGCGCTCTGGCTAAAGAAGGAAAAGAAAATGGTTCTAAAGAGTTAGGAACCCGGGGCACCTGGGTGGCTCAGTTGGTTGGGTGACTGCCTTCAGCTCGGGTCGTGATCCTGTAGTCCTGGGATCGAGTTCCACATCGGGCTCCCTGCTCGCCGGGGAGTCTGCTTCTCCCTCTGACCCTCCTCCCTCTCATGCTCTCTGTCTCTCATTCTCTCTCTCTCTCAAATAAAGAAATAAAATCTTTAAGAGTTAGGAACCCACCAAAGACCCCTGGCTATGAAAGAAACCTAAACAACCTGTTCAATGAAAGTCCTACTAATCAGTAATCCCAGAGGGTAATACTGTTTCCTGGGCCCAATACTATCAACAGTGTCTAGTGATGAACCTGGGTCATTGAAAGATAAACTGTGTGCTACATTTATTTTATAAGCCTCCAGTAAAACATGGAATTATATATTTCAGAGGTGCCAAAAACATTTAAAAACAAAATGGTTTAGAGACAGGTTGGGATCTTTATTATCGTTTAAATAAACTATTGAAAATTTCTTAACTGGTTACCTTGCCAGTCAAACTCTTCAATTCTCTTCCAAACATTATCTACTTTAAACTCAGTGCTGAACATGCCAGTCCTCAGGGTCTATGGTGGAAATGCAACTGCACTCCATGGCATTACTGTTCCTTCCTAGCTTTTAATCCAAGTGCCTGTCCTAACTCATCCTCCCAACCAGAGGACACAAATACCCTGAGACACACAGGGTATTTGATACACACAAATATCCTTTCTGAGCCTCAGAGGTTTTTTTGTTCATTTGTTTTATAACCTGCTGAATTGTTTTAAAAATTAAATAAGATGTATATTAAGTGAACAAAGCACTTTAGCACATAAACTTAACGGTAGCTAATGATAATTTTGATAATGATGAAGATGATAAAGAGGAAGAAAAAAATACGAATCTTACATACAATTTTTTTCTAAAATAATTGAGTGCTTTAGAAGGCATTTTTTTTTTTTGATGTGGTATATGATTGCTTAATCACAAGCTATTTAGCAAATATCTTCATGGCTCTTAATAGAGCAGGAGGATGGGAAAAGGGTTATTAAAAAAGAATTAAATGTCTAACCAGTCCTCACATTTGTTTTTATGACTTTATGTGTTTATGTAACTATTTATTTTATGAGGCAGGAATCTCACATATAAAATAACGAAAATAATAATAAAAAAATTGAGGTCTAAACATGGTCCACAGTAAAAGTGTTTCTACAAGTCCTAATTGTATTAGTTTTCTGTTGCTGTGTAACAAATTACCATAAATTTAGCTCCTTAAAGCAACATCCATTTACTGTCTCAGTTCTATAAAAAGTCTAAGCGAGCTCAACTAGGTTCTCCGCTTAGCGTCTCACGAGGCTGAATTCAAGGTTCTGCCAACTGGGCTCTCAACTGGAGGCTCTGGAGTACAATTGACTTCCAAGCTTATTCAGGGCCTCTGCAGAATTTAGTTCTTTGTGGTTGTAGGTCTGAGGTCCTTGCTGGCTGTTCACCAGCTATCACTCTCAGCTATGAGAGGCCTCTCTGATCCTTGTATGTGGCCTTCTCCATCTTCAAAGCCAATAAGGATACTTTGGATCCTTCTTATGCTTTAAATCTATCTGACTTCCCCTTGTTCCATGGCTAGAGAAAATACTCTGCTTTTTTTTTTTTTTTAAGATTTATTTATTTGAGAAAGAGAGAGAGCACGAGGGGTTGCAAAGAGAGAGGGAGAGAGAATCTCAAGCAGACTCCATGCTGAACGCAGAGCCTGAAGCAGACCCTGAGATCACAACCTGAGCCAAAACCAAGAGTTGGTTGCTTAACTGACTACACCACCCAGGTGCCCCCCAAACTCTCTGCTTTTAACATACTCACCTGATTAGGCCTGGCCCACTTGAATAATTCCCTATTTTAAGGTCAGCTAGTTGGAAACCTTAATTTTCTCTGCCATGTCCCTTTTTTGCCATGTAACAACATAATCATTGTAGTGCTGTTTCATCATATTCACTAGGGAAGGCATCATATAAAGGTGATAGTCATTGGGGATCTTAGAATTCTTCCTGTCATATTGGTGTGCAGGTAGGATCCTTTCTGGAGATTCCCATTTCTGAGTAAGTCCATGCGATAGAAGATTGAAGAGATGGGAAAAGATTTTTGGGTCACTGGCTGCAGGAACATGGAATGAAATTTTACAGATGACCTGGGGAGCCAGGACTATAGTGAGGGTACACAGAGCATTGGTGCTTTCAAACTAAACCCTGACATGTCTGCTGGAGCTTTGATCACTTATTATTTGCCTAAGGGAAAGACTGCCATGTCCCAAAGGGGAAATTGATTGCAATTAAAGTGTTTGTGCCCTGCTCACTCCACTGTACCCACTCCCAAAAAGGAGACTTTTGATATGCCTTCACCTGTTATCCAGAACCTTATTCAGGAGACTGTGCCCCATGTTTTTCTTTCCCAGTACAATTCCTCTATCCAGGCAAAATTCCAAATCAACTCAGCAAGATATTTACCTAAGTGAATAGAGGATAGCATCAAATCTCATCGAGGATATTGTATCCTCCAATTAACTTAACCTTCAACCTAAAGCATGAGGGGAAATGAAGAACTGTTCTTGAAATATTTTAAAATTAAAAAATAAGCATACCAGGTGTAAAAAAAAATCAAACGATACAGAATGAATGACATTTTGCAATACTCAGAAGCAGTACAATTTTGATGTTTTGCATATAAGTAATTATAAACTTAATTAGATATATTCGTCACATCATAATACAGAAACACTTTTCTGTAAACATTCACCCCTTCAATTGATTGTAAATTGTATTAGTTTTAGGGTGAGGTTAAAAATTAAGTCATAGTAGATTCTATGGTGTTAGCACATGTTCAAGAAGAAGGAATATTTCATGAGTAAATACCTTGTAAAAAGAAACTTAGTTTAGAAGGGAAAAATGAAGGGGGAGAAATTGGAGGGGGAGACGAACCATGAGAGACTATGGACTCTGAGAAACAAACTGAGGGTTCTAGAGGGGAGGGGGGTGGGGGGATGGATTAGCCTGGTGATGGGTATTAAAGAGGGCATGTACTGAATGGAGCACTGGGGGTTATACGCAAACAATGAATCATGGAACAGTACATCAAAAATAAATAAATACATTTTAAAAAAAGAAACTTAAATTTTTTTTAATTTTATTTTATTATGTTAGTCACCATACAGTACATCATTAGTTTTTGATGTAGTGTTCCATGATGCATTGTAAAATGAATGCATTATTTGTATTCCTTAGACATCTCAGCAACTATAAACCTTTATGTGTTTCGATCCCTTTTTTCTTTCACCCCACCCCCCCTTTATTCTGTTTTTCTGGAGGTCAGCGGTCAGCATTAGATGTGTGGCCCAGCTGATAAGTCCCAGTGTTGCTCTGAATGTGCTGGAGGGGGTGGCAGAACTAGGGTTAAGGTCGTGGTGGTCAGGGACTTTGTAACAATGTATTCTATATGCCCTAAAGGTATAGAAGGTTGACGTGAAGCCATTCGTGAGTTTGTTATCATATTAGGACCTTTATATAGAACAAAATGAGCCACATCCTTGACAGTCTATTCTAGAGCTTTTATATTATATTATATTATATTATATTATATTATATTCAAACATATTAAAGAATGAAGGTATGTACCTTCATGCCTAATTTAATATTTTCGGATCCATTCCCTTTCCACATCCTTCCATCACTTTCTAGTTAGCTAAGTTTGATAACTCCAGTTTCCCTCCTTCTGGTCAGAACCCCCATCAGTTATACATTTTCTGGAGTAAGATGCAGTAACTGTGAAATGGTTTTGTTAGGAAGGGGGCACCAGGTCGATCTCCATACACTTCTGTGAGCAAGGCAATGAACTTCATGTGAAACTGAGGATAGATGATAAATCTTACAACAGACCCAGTGGTCAAATTACTTGCTACGTGGAGTTTAATGACAGCTGTCAGTCAGCTGTTTTGCTGAAACCTGATTTCATGACTTTGACTACTAAATTTAATAGTGAGGCCATTTTTTTTAGCCTATTCTGTTTTAGAGATAGTGCTTCTGAAATATAACCGCCCACTCTCTCACAGCCCATTACTGTGGTGGAATCAGTTAGAAAATGCCTGCCTGGGGAAAAAAAAAAAGACAATTCTATAAGGTGTACACTTACATGTTTTTTATTGTTGCTAAGCTTTTTCAAATAAGTACAATTTATTTTCATTACTATTTACATAATAGGAATTACTTACCAAATTTTGATTTTTAACAATCCCATAATAAGCAGAGTACTTAATTGAAAATGTTTTTAGTTTTTCATAAAACAAAATGTTTAAAATTTGTAGTTTTAACTGATGGTTACCAGAGTGGGGGTTGGTGAATGGGGAGATGAGTGAAGTAGATGAAGGGGATTAAGAGCACACTTATTCTGATGAGCACTGAGAAATATATAGAATTGTTGAATCACTATATTGTACACCTGAAACTAATATAACATATATGTTAATTATACTGGAATTAAAATAAAAGATAAAAAATAAAATAAAATTTGTAGGTTTACAGTATATGTGATTTTAGTGGCCTGGGAGGATTTTATGTTCCTATTATGGTAACGTTCTTCTGAGGAAAATCTTCTACATTGTTCTTCTGAGGAAAAGCACCATGATAGATAGTAAGTCGGTCACTGTGTCACACTTATTTATATGTAATTTTAAGTAAAAAAATGTTTCTTTTTTTTAATTAAATTATTTTTTTATTCTTATATTAATCCCCATACATTACATCATTAGTTTTAGATGTAGTGTTCCATGATTCATTGTTTGTGCATAACACCCAGTGCTCCATGCAGAATGTGCCCTCCTCAATACCCATCACCAGGCTAACCCATCCTCCCACCCCCTCCCCTCTAGAACCCTCAGTTTGTTTTTCAGAGTCCATCGTCTCTCATGGTTCGTCTACCCCTCCGATTCCCCCCCTTCATTCTTCCCCTCCTGCTATCTTCTTTTTTTTTTTTCCTTAACATATATTGCATTACGTGTTTCAGAGGTACAGATCTGAGATTCAATAGTCTTGCACAATTCACAGCACTTACCAGAGCACATACCCTCCCCAGTGTCTATTACCCAGTCACCCTCTCCCTCCCACCCCATCCCCCACTCCAGCAACCCTCAGTTTGTTTCCTGCAATTAAGAATTCCTCATATCAGTGAGGTCATATGATACATGTCTTTCTCTGTTTATTTCGCTCAACATAATACCCTCCAGTTCCATCCACGTCGTTGCAAATGGCAAGATCTCATTCCTTTTGATGGCTGCATAATATTCCATTGTATATATACACCACATCTTCTTTATCCATTCATCTGTCGATGGACATCTTGGCTCTTTCCACAGTTTGGCTATTGTGGACATTGCTGCTATAAACATCGGGGTGCACGTACCCTTTCGGATCCCTCCATTTGTATCCTTGGGGTAAATACCCAGTAGTGCAATTGCTGGATCATATGGTAGCTCTATTTTCAACTTTTTGAGGAACCTCCATACTGTTTTCCAGAGTGGCTGCACTAGCTTGCATTCCCACCAACAGTGTAGGAGGGTTCCCCTTTCTCCGCATCCCCGCCAACATCTGTCTTTTCCTGACTTGTTAATTTTAGCCATTCTGACTGGTGTGAGGTGGTATCTCATTGAGGTTTTGATTTGGATTTCCCTGATGCCGAGCGATATTGAGCACTTTTTCATGTGTCTGTTGGCCATTTGGATGTCTTCTTTGGAAAAATGTCTGTTCATGTCTTCTGCCCATTTCTTGATTGGATTCTTTGTTCTTTGGGTGTTGAGTTTGATGAGTTCTTTATAGATTTTGGATACTAGCCCTTTATCTGATATGTCATTTGCAAATATCTTCTCCCATTCTGTCGGTTGTCTTTTGGTTTTGTTGACTGTTTCTTTTGCTTTGCAAAAGCTTTTTATCTTGATGAAGTCCCAATAGTTCATTTTTGCCCTTGCTTCTCTTGCCTTTGGCGATGTTTCTAGGAAGAAGTTGCTTCGGCTGAGGTCAAAGAGGTTGCTGCCTGTGTTCTCCTTTAGGATTTTGATGGACTCCTGTCTCACATTGAGGTCTTTCAACCATTTGGAGTCTATTTTTGTGTGTGGTGTAAGGAAATGGTCCAGTTTTATTCTTCTGCATGTGGCTATCCAATTTTCCCAACACCATTTGTTGAAGAGACTGTCTTTTTTCCATTGGACATTCTTTCCTGCTTTGTCAAAGATGAGTTGACCAGAGAGTTGAGGGTCCATTTCTGGGCTCTCTATTCTGTTCCATTGATCTATGTGCCTGTTTTTGTGCCAGTACCGTACTGTCTTGATGATGACAGCTTTGTAATAGAGCTGGAAGTCCGGAATTGTGATGCCACCAGCTTTGCTTTTCTTTTTCAACCTTCCTCTGGCTATGCGGGGTCTTTTCTGGTTCCATACGAATTTTAGGATTATTTGTTCCATTTCTTTGAAAAAAGTGGATGGTATTTTGATAGGGATTGCATTGAATGTGTAAATTGCTCTAGGTAGCATTAACATCTTCACAATATTTGTTCTTCCAATCCATGAGCATAGAACGTTTTTCCATTTCTTTGTGTCTTCCTCAATTTCTTTCATGAGTATTTTATAGTTTTCTGAGTACAGATCCTTTGCCTCTTTGGTTAGATGTATTCCTAGGTATCTTATGGTTTTGGGTGCAATTGTAAATGAGATCGACTCCTTAATTTCTCTTTCTTCTGTCTTGTTGTTGGTGTACAGGAATGCCACTGACTTCTGTGCACTGATTTTATATCCTGCCACTTTACTGAATTCCTGTATGAGTTCTAGCAGTTTTGGG
The DNA here is from genome assembly GCF_002201575.2 of Neomonachus schauinslandi. Taxonomy (NCBI): domain Eukaryota; kingdom Metazoa; phylum Chordata; class Mammalia; order Carnivora; family Phocidae; genus Neomonachus; species Neomonachus schauinslandi. Next base: position 93,227,151 of record NC_058411.1, on the reverse strand, counting down.
GTGGAGTCTTTTGGGTTTTCCACATAAAGTATCCTATCATCTGCAAAGAGTGAGAGTTTGACTTCTTCTTTGCTGATTTGGATGCCTTTCATTTCTTTTTGTTGTCTGATTGCTGTGGCTAGGACTTCCAATACTATGTTGAATAGCAGTGGTGATAGTGGACATCCCTGCCGTGTTCCTGACCTTAGGGACAAAGCTCTCAGTTTTTCCCCATTGAGAATGATATTTACTGTAGGTTTTTCATAGATGGCTTTTATGATATTGAGGTATGTACCCTCTATGCCTATACTCTGAAGAGTTTTGATCAAGAAAGGATGCTGTACTTTGTCAAATGCTTTTTCTGCATCTATTGAGAGGATCATATGATTCTTATTCTTTCTTTTGTTAATGTATTGTATCACGTTGATTGATTTGCGGATGTTGAACCAAACTTGCAGCCCAGGGATAAATCCCACTTGGTCGTGGTGAATAATCCTTTTAATGTACTGTTGGGTCCTATTGGCTAGTATTTTGGTGAGAATTTTTGCATCCATGTTCATCAGGGATATTGGTCTGTAATTCTCCTTTTTGATGGGGTCTTTGTCTGGTTTTGGGATCAAGGTAATGCTGGCCTCATAAAATGAGTTTGGAAATTTTCCTTCCATTTCTATTTTTTGGAACAGTTTCAGAAGAATAGATATTAATTCTTCTATAAATGTTTGGTACAATTCCCCTGGGAAGCCATCTGGCCCTGGGCTTTTGTTTGTTGGGAGATTTTTGATGACTGCTTCAATTTCCTTAGTGGTTATAGGTCTGTTCAGGTTTTCTATTTCTTCCTGGTTCAGTTTTGGTAGTTGATAATCTCTAGGAATGCATCCATTTCTTCCAGGTTATCTAATTTGCTGGCATAGAGTTGCTCAGAATATGTTCTTATAATTGTTTGTATTTCTTTGGTGTTGGTTGTGATCTCTCTTCTTTCATTCATGATTTTGTTGATTTGGGTCATTTCTCTTTTCTTTTTGATAAATCTGGCCAGGGGTTTATCAATCTTGTTAATTCTTTCAAAGAACCAGCTCCTAGTTTCGTTGATCTGTTCTACTGTTCTTTTAGTTTCTATTTCATTGATTTCTGCTCTGATCTTTATTACTTCTCTTCTCCTGCTGGGTTTAGGCTTTATTTGCTGTTCTTTCTCCAGCTCCTTTAGGTGTAGGGTTAGGTTGTGTACTTGAGACCTTTCTTGTTTCTTGAGAAAGGCTTGTATTGCTCTATACTTTCCTCTTAGGACTGCCTTTGCTGCATCCCAAAGATTTTGAATTGTTGTGTTTTCATTTTCATTGGTTTCCATGAATTTTTTTAGTTCTTCTTTAATTTCCTGGTTGACCCATTCATTCCTCAGTAGGATGCTCTTTAACCTCCATGTATTTGAGTTCTTTCCGACTTTCCTCTTGTGATTGAGTTCTAGTTTCAAAGCACTGTGGTCTGAAAATAGGCAGGGAATGATCCCAATCTTTGGGTACTGGTTGAGACCTGATTTATGACCTAGGATGTGATTGATTCTGGAGAATGTTCCATGGGCACTAGAGAAGAATGTGTATTCCGTTGCTTTGGCATGGAATGTTCTGAATATGTCTGTGAAGTCCATTTGGTCCAGTGTGTCATTTAAAGTCTTTATTTCCTTGTTGATCTTTTGCTTAGACGATCTGTCCATTTCAGTGAGGGGGGTATTAAAGTCCCCCACTATTATTGTATTGTTGTCGATGTGTTTCTTTGCTTTTGTTATTAATTGGCTTATATAATTGGCTGCTCCCATGTTAGGGGCATAGATATTTACAATTGTTAGTTCTTCTTGTTGGAGAGACCCTTTAAGTAGGATATAGTGTCCTTCCTCATCTCTTATTACAGTCTTTGGTTTAAAATCTAATTTATCTGATATAAGGATTGCCACCCCAGCTCTCTTTTGGTGTCCATTAGCATGGTAAATGGTTTTCCACCCCCTCACTTTCAATCTGGGGGTGTCTTTGGTTCTAAAATGAGTCTCTTGCAGACAGCGTATCAATGGGTCTTGTTTTTTAATCTAATCTGATAGCCTGTGTCTTTTGATTGGGGCATTTAGCCCATTTACATTCAGGGTACCTATTGAAAGATAGGAATTTAGTGCCATTGTATTGTCTGTAAGGTGACTGTTACTGTATATTGTCTGTGTTCCTTTCTGGTCTATGTTGCTTTTAGGGTCTCTCTTTGCTTAGAGGACTCCTTTCAAGATTTCTTGTAGGGCTGGTTTTGTGTTTGCAAATTCCTTTAGTTTTTGTTTGTCCTGGAAGCTTTTTATCTCTCCTTCAATTTTCAATGACAGCCTAGCTGGATATAGTATTCTTGGCTGCATATTGTTCTCATTTAGTGCTCTGAATATATCATGACAGTCCTTTCTGGCCTGCCAGGTCTCTGTGGATATAGGTCTGTTGCCAGTCTAATGTTTCTACCATTGTAGGTTACATATCTCTTCTCCCGAGCTGCTTTCAGGATTTTCTCTTTGTCTATGAGATTCATAAGTTTTACTATTAGATGTCGGGTGTTGACCTATTTTTATTGATTTTGAGAGGGGTTCTCTGTGCTTCCTGGATTTTGATGCCTGTTTCCTTCCCCAAATTAGGGAAGTTCTCTGCTATAATTTGCTCCATTATACCTTCTGCCCCTCTCTGTCTTTCTTCTTCTTCTGGGATCCCAATTATTCTAATGTTGTTTTGTCTTATGGTATCGCTTATCTCTCAAATTCTGCCCTCGCGATCCAGTAGTTGTTTATCTCTCTTTTTCTCAGCTTCTTTATTTTCCATCATTTGGTCCTCTATATCACTGATTCTCTCTTCTGCCTCATTTATCCTAGCAGTTAGCACCCCCATATTTGATTGCACCTTATTAATAGCCTTTTTGATTTCGACTTGGTTAGATTTTAGTTCTTTTACTTATCCAGAAAGGGTTTCTCCAATAACATCCATGCTTTTCTCAAGCCCAGCTAGTATCTTTAAAGTGATGATTCTGAACTCTAGATCTGACATCATACTAATGTCCGTATTGAGTAGGTCCCTGGCAGTCAGTACTACCTCTTGTTCTTTTTGTTGAGGTGATTTTTTCCGTCTTGTCATTTTGTGCAGAGGAGAATAGATTAATGAGAGAACAAAATGCTAGCAGAGTAACAACGTCCCCAGAAAATATACTCTAAACAAATCAGAAAAGACCTGAAACAGTGGGAAAAGAAAGGGAAAGAGAGAAAAAAGAAAAAGATACAGATAAAAACAAACAAAAACAGAACAAAACAAAACAACAACAACAAAAAAACCAGAATGTGATCAAATATGATCAGGCTGGTATATAGATCAGTGCCACACACTAGATTTTTGGTGTATTTTCATCTGTTAGAAGAAAGTGCCTCCCAAAATTTTAAAGAAAGAAAAACTTATATATGTCCAAAAATAAGGGTTGATATGATGAAGGGATGGAATACAAGTGTAAAGATGAAAATTATAAAAAATTTTATAAAAGGAATTGATAAGAAGTTGTTTGAAAAAAGAAAGAAGAGGATTAAAAAAAAAAGGGAGAAATGTGATCAGGCAGGAGACTAGAACAAAGCCATACACTAGAGATTTAGGGTATATTTTGATCTGTTAGAAGAAACTGTATCTCAAAATTTTAAAGATAGAACAACTTAGATATATATGCCAAAAATACGGGTAACTACTATGAAGGGATAGAATATGACTCTAAAAATGAAAAATAAAAATGTTTTTTTAAAAAAGGGATTGATAAGATGTTGGTTGAAAAAGGGAAAAAGAAAAATTCAAAAAAAAAAAAGAAAAAGAAAAAGACAGTTAAAAACTTTGAAAGACTAAAGAATCATGGTAAAAAAGCCATGAATTCTATGTGCAGTAGTCCCCTAGCGCTGGAGTTCTGCCGTTCTCATTGATCGGTAAACTTGGTCTTGGCTGGCTGTTCTCGCTGATCTTCTGGGGGAGGGGCCTGTTGCCGTGGTTTCCAAATGTCTTTGCCGGAGGCGGAATTGCCCCGCCCTTGCCCGGTCTGGGCTAAGTAATCTGCTCGGGTTGCTCTCCGGAGCTTTTGTTCCCTGCAAGCTTTCCGTACAGCTTTGGAGGCGGAGAATGAGAATGGCGGCCTCCCAATCTCTGCCCCGGAGGAGCTGAGAACTCGGGGCCCCGCTCCTCAGTGAGGCCCCAGAGAAAAGCCGTCAGTCACTCCCGTCTCCCCGGTCGCCGGCCACACTCCATGCTCACCCGGCTTGTGACTGCGCGTTTCTATCTCTGGCACCCGACCCCGGGTGGAGTCTCCAAACCCAGCAGATCCCGCGGTGCACTCCCGTGCGGCTCCTACCGGGGGAAGAAGGTGAGTCTCCCCGGATCTGCCGCTTGTTGGGTCCCTGCTGGAGGAGCAGTGGCCCGACTGTGCTGCGGATCATGGTCTATGGCAGCCCCGAGCTGAGAGCCCGTGCCTGGGCTCCGTCTCTGCAGCCGGCTTCCCTGTTCTGATACCTGGGAGCTCTGCCACACTCAGGCACCCCCAGTCTTTCTGTGACCCCGAGGGTCCTGAGACCACACTGTCCTGCGAGGGTTCCACCCCCCGCTTTGCCACCAGAGTGACGTCCCTCAGCGGAGCTGACTTTTAAAAGTTCCAATTTTGTGCTCCGAGGCTCTATCACTTGCCAGAAGCGGCCGACGGAGGCCCCTCCCCCGCTGTCTATCCTCCCGAATATCGCCTCGGATTCACTTCTCCACACGTCCTACCTTCCAGAAAGTGGTCGCTTTTCTGTTCAGGGAGTTGTTGCTATTCTTTTCTTCGATCTCCTGTTGAGTTTGTAGGTGTTCAGAATGGTTTGATCCCTATCCAGCTGAATTCCTGAGAGGAGACGAAATCCAGGTCTCCTACTCCTCCACCATCTTGCTCCGCCCCCCAATAAAATGTTTCTGTATAATGTGATACAATGTTACTCTATCTGGGGATTTTTGAATCTTATTCTAATCATTTGCAGATGGATTCATCGAGTGACTATGATTTCTTTTTTAACCATTTCTATCCCTTTTGGGCTAGTAGCTAGCTATTCTTTTCCCCACATATTTAGTGGACCTAATTATTGAGTATTAAGATAGAGTTTGTCTGGCTGGGGGTTTAGAGTAAGTAATTTAAGGGGCACCTGGATGGTGCAGTTGGTTAAGCATCCCGCTCTCGGTTTTGGCTCAGGCTCTGATCTAATGGTCTTGGGGTCGAGCCCCACATCAGGCTCTGTGCTCAGCACAGAGTCTGCTTGAGATTTTCTCTCCCTCTCCATCTTCCCCTCCCACTTGTGTATGCTCTCTCTCATAAATAAATAAAATTTTTTAAAAATTTAATAAAATAAAATAAGTAATTTAAAACTATTCTTTAATTGATAATGAGCCATGATAATTTTGTTGATTTTCAAAGGTAAATATTAGTGGGAGTTGAAAAAAAATGTTTAGATAGAAGATAGCAAATATTAAAAATATGGGGCAATTATAAGAGACATAAATTCAAGGGAACAGGTTTTGGCTATTTGGAAGGGAATTAAAGTGTGGAATATTACTACTCCTTCTTTCCTTTCTTTATGTAGACATTCAAGTCTGTTACATCTGTAAGGAATATTTGATCACCTAAAAGTGTTCTCTTTACTTTGCCTTGCTCTTCTACCACAACTGAAAGCAGCATCCTTCATGGTAATACATCTTGCTTTAAGATAGCTTGATACTTCAAAATTAGATTTCATAACAGGCACATCACAAAGTGATTATTTGCCCTATTTAAAAACAAAAAAAATCTGTAGGTATCCTAAAAATATTGACAATCCTAATGCACTTAAAATGTGGCTATATTTTAGCAAGATGCCGATTTACAACAGTTTCTGAATCTTCCTCTTTTCCTTCCCTTTCCTCTTTATGTGCAGAAATTGCTAAAAGGTTTTGTGCTGGTGTCTTGACACATCTCACTCCAAACTCTCCTGGAGATGGCATTCTTTCCTTGGGATTTAGTCCCCACCCATCTGCTGGTAAAACCCAAGCCTTTGTCTTCATGCTTCTACCTCTACCTGGAACTCTGCATTGTTAACTTGCATATCTGTTTCGATGTTCTCAAACTTGGCTTTTTCAACATCTTTGTTCCTTCTTTATTAGGCCCTTCAGGTAGCTAAGAAACAGAAGCCAAATTAAAGTGGTTTAGGGGCCGCTGGGTGGCTCAGTCGGTTAAATGTCCAACTCTTGATTTCGGCTCAGGTCATGATCTCAGGCTCATGAGATCCAGCCCCACGTCAGACTCTGAGCTCAGTGCAGAATCTGCTTGTCTCTCTCCCTCTGCTTCTTTCTCTCAAATCTAAAAAAATCTAAAAAAATAAATATCTAAAAGAATTTAAAAATAAAAATAGATTGGTTTATCAGAAAGAAGTATTTATTGTAAGGACTCGGGGGTGTGTTGCAGAGACTTCAGGGGCAGTAGTCCTTAGGAAGGGACTAAAAACAGAACTAGAAAGTTGAAGGTCTGTCTCTTTCTCCCTCCCTTCCTGTCTCTCTTTTCTTCCTTCTTTGTGCATTTCCCGTGTCTCTCTGTGCATTTTTGTATTCTTTTTTCTCTGTAGACTAGCATTTTTTGCTCCTTAGTCCTTGGAGCAAGAAATGGCTACTCCACAAGTCCTAACATGTTTCATTCAGAGACTGATTCGCTCTTTTCCAGTTCCAAATTCTTGGGGCATCAGGAGGACCCAGCAGCATAGTGGTGAGGTAGGAGAGGCACCTGTCATGCGAATGTACTATTCCCATTGCTGGCAGCCTGCTGGCTCTGGGGTTGAAGTTTATAATGAGAATAGTTTGGTGTTAACTCCCGTCACACTGAGACCCTGGTATGCTCTGATGCCTTCACAGCCTTCTCTTTCCACTGCTACAGGGAAAAGGGTAACATTTAATTTATTCATTCAGTGAACAAGTATTGACCCCTGCTTTGTTCCAAGCTCATAGAACTCATACTTGCAAAAAAAAAGAAAAAAAAGCATTTGGAAGTGGGGCAGCCCTGAATTTAAGCAAGCAAATCAAATACACCAAATACAAATGTGTTAAGTTCTATAAAATAAAGGAAAGAAGCTAAGATAGAGAACAATTCAAGAGAGGATAAGAATTTACTTTAGAAAGTCCTCTCTGAGGAGGTAAGATATTAAGCTAATACTTAAAGAGTGAGACAGAGCTAACAGGAAAGGATGTGTTTATTTCAAGGGTATTTAAAAAGATCTGATTTGTGAGCAAGGGGAGGATGACACAGGAGGAAGCAGAGGCAAGAATATGACTTGTAGGTCAAGGAGTTTGGATTTAATCCCAAGTGTTGCCACAGTAAAAAATCAATAGCCAGGTTGCTGATGTCATATAATCCATTAAGAAGTTTTTATCTAGCCTTTAATTTATGCCAGACTTCAGCCTGGTTTACTAAAGAGGATTAAAAAATAAGTCAAAAATATAATCCTACTGATTCTGATTATAACTAGCCTGAGAGGCAAGGCTGATTGAGAAGATTTGAGTCTCAGGTAGGAGATGGTGGGGGGCCCACTCTGGTCATATGTGCAGTGACCCCAGGCCCAGGTATCAGGCAGATCCCAGAGCCACAGAGCCAAGGAGGTTTGTTAAACTGCTCACAAGGGGCTGAGTGAGAACTTGTCATGTGCCAGAGGGGGGCTATCATATAGAACAGCACACACTGTGTGCCAGAACCTTCTAAGCCTTTTAAAATATCTACTCAGTGAAATCCACATAGTAACCCTGTGAGGTCAGAATAATTATTAACCCCTCTTGATTTAAGGGTTAAAATTGCACAGGTGAGGAAACGGAGGCACAGAAATGTAAAATGACTTGCCCAGAGCCGCACCACTGTCAAGGTAAAACCAGGATTCATGTGCAGGGCAATCTGGCCTCAGGTCTCCTCTGAGCCACCATCCAGTGATGTCTGCAGGCTGTCATCCCTGACAGGTAGAGAGGGTGATAGCTAGACAGGGTTGCAAAGGGGGAACACAGGGAAAGTTTTGGTTAAAAAAAAGTGATTAGGTATGCAATGTTGAATTGGCAGTGAAAGCAGGGTAGACAGTGGAAATATTGTCAATATGGGCCTAGGGCTCTGCACAGAGGATCTTGCTACTCCTTATATTTCTGTGCACTGGCTTTTTGAGGAATAAGCAATTTGGGATCACTGAAAAGTGCTTAAAATGCTTACCGGTGTCATCTTTCCTTCACTCTGTTAGGACACTAATTGTTCCAAGCTCTCTTTTCTCAGGATTGATTCCATCCTCAGAGGTACTATTATTAGTTTATGATTAGAACAAATTGTATTAAAACTCATGTTAATGGAAAAGCAATAGAAAAACTGCAAGATATTTACATATTTGCATAGAAAGCATTTTTATACAATACAATTTTACTTGGAATAGATTTTATGGTATTTTTCACATAATACCTACTTTCAGGGAGGAAATTATATTATCACATAAAATCATATGTAATTCACACGTATCTTTCCTTATTGTGTTCAGATTGATTCACATGAAGAGTTAAATGTGAGTTAGCTTGTATTCTTGACATAGCACAGAGCAAAAGAAAAAAAAAAAGATCTAGTTATCATTGAGTTCATTTTGGAAAGCAATAATTCTCTTGAATTTGGATGTTGAATTAAGCAAGTTTGTAAACCTTCGGTTTCTGATATTTCTTTAATATCAGGAAGCAGTGATAATTCTGTCTGCCGCCAAAGACCGTCATTAGAGTTACAAAGGCTCTGCTTGTTGGACCTCCTCAGGGTCATGCCGTTCCTCCTTGCTTACTGTTTTTGCCATAGACTCTTCTAAAAATTTAAATACATCCCTGAAGTTATATGAATCCCATAATTTCAGGATCTATTTAAAAGAACATTCTGCATCGGAAGTGTTTTATCACGGTATAGCAATCTGTCTAATCAGGGGAGAGAAATGACACGGTAATTTGACCAGAGAAAATTTAATATAAACAATTATTAACCATCACAAAGAATTTGATATGAGGAACTGGTTGGGAAGAACTCAAGTAACTCTAGAGAATATAGGAATAGCAGATTTAAGGAGCAGCCACTACCCCTAGAGCTGAGATAGGCTGCTCAAGGAAGAGACACCCCAGCCCCAGGGCTGAGATACTGACTTTACAGGAAAGGTCATAGCTGTGGTCACTGGATGGTAGAGAAGCTGGTGTGGTGTGGTGTGGAGCTTGCCAGAAATAGGCTCCCTAAGGGGCTAGGGAAAAGCATTCCCAGAGAGATGTCTCACTAGAAGTACTCTGTCCTACAGCCTCACACAGTGTGTGCCCAAGGCAGCTGCTGCATGCTGGGTGCTTCAGGCTGCCCCACACTGCTGCAGCACAGCATACAGAACCGCTTTCTTCTGCTAGACTTTCCTTTTTTCTTTTTTTTTTAAGATTTTATTTATTTATTTAAGAGAGAGAGAGAGAGCAGGATTGCACGAGCAGGGGGAGGGGCAGAGGGAGAAGGAGCCCTACACGGAGCTGGGATCTTGACCTGAGCTGAAGGCAGACGCTTAACCCACTGAGCCACCCAGGTGTGCCCCTCTTTTTTTTTTATCACCTTTCATCCACACAAGTTAACATTGTACCAGCTGTTGAAGGAATAATATTTAAAGAGCACATAACCATTTTCACAGAGCAGGCAATGTAGGGTGAATTTGGAACTAATCAACAGTGATTTGGTGACTGGCATACCTGGGATTTGCTATTTATCCACTCTCAGTGTTTTGACCAAGGGCTTTTAAAAGCTGTTGTTTTGGGGTGCCTGGGTGGCTCAGTTGGTTAAGCGACTGCCTTCGGCTCAGGTCATGATCCTGGAGTCCCGGGATCGAGTGCCGCATTGGGCTCCCTGCTCAGCGGGGAGTCTGCTTCTCCCTCTGACCCTCCCCCCTCTCATGTTCTCTCTCTCATTTTCTCTCTCTCAAATAAATAAATAAAATCTTTAAAAAAAAAAAGCTGTTGTCTTGAATTTTTAATAAAATCACTTCATTTTTTTTAATGTGCTGTTTACTTGTCTATGATAACTTTAAAAGAAATTGACTCACCCTCATGATTCCTTATGTCACATTTGTGCTTCCACCAATTCTTTGGAACAAAATAATTATTTTCACATACTTTACAGCTAATCATGATGGAAGCTATTGTTCACAAAACCAAGTGTCCAACATTCTGTTAGAATGGGAGATTTTTAGTTTGGAGTAAAAATAACTTTGTGTTACTTTATATATTATAACATTTTAGTTTTAAGATCTTTCTTGCCTCTACACAACCATGAGATGTTAAGTAAGCTCAAGAGGGAAAGAACTGAGTCATTCTTGTTTAGCATAAATTTCTAGCATCTGGCATAGTGAATGAATGACCCACAGTAGATGCTAAGTTGATTATTTATCTATGCATGAATGAAAATAGATTACGGCTGCCCAAGTTCATGGGTATTTTCATCACTGAGAAATGCAAGAAATAGTTATGTCTGTGTAAGACATTAGGTATAGAATAATGTATATGTATGTATAAAATGTATAGTATAAAGCACATATTATATGTATTAAAGTACAATAAATTCTTTCCCAAGAATTCTCAAAATCTTTAAAAAAAAAAAATCACAGTTTGAGAACCATAGAAACCCTAGGAGGAGAAACTATCCATGGTGATACCATATTCAAAGAGAGATACCTCAGAAAGTCAGTGAGGTTTGCTAGGGGGTCACAGTTACAAGTTCTGGAATGCAGTCATTTTCAGAAAGGAGTAATAAATATTATCTTTGGTTTGAGAAACTTTTGTTATTATTGTCCTTGAGAAAAGGGGTTTTCTTGCTGCTGCCAGCTTTATTTGTTCAAGATATATCAATCTTGATGGGGGAAAAAAAAGCCTAGAAAAATAACATGTTTGTGAGTTTATATGCTAAAGGTGTTAATTTATGAATGCAGAAATGTTAGAATGAAAAAAATATGCCATTGTTAAGAGACTAGAGACTAAACTTCCACCAAATATTTTAGCATAGTAGCTGTTGCTGATTTAGAATCCAAAGTACCAACTAAAAGAGGTTAGTTGCTGTAAAGAAATGATATGGAAGAGAAGAGGAAAATGAGAAAAGACTGGATAGTCCTAATCTTCGAATCTATTTATCTAAAGATAGTAATATAGAATTCTTTTTATTTCCTTATTGTAATTCCTTTAAATTTATATTTTCTTTATACTATTAAGAAGAGGGGCACCTGGGTGGCTAAGTCAGTTGAGCATCTAACTCTTGGTTCCAGCTCAGGTCGTGATCTCAGGGTCCTGAGATCAGGTTCTGTGATCAGCTCAGAGTCTGCTTGGGTTTCTCTCCCTCTCTCTCTGCCCTGCTGACCTTCCCCTTGCTTGTGCACTCTCTCTCTCTCTCTCAAATAAATAAATAAAATCTTTAAAAAAAAACATTACTAATAAGAATTACTTTTCTCCTTCTTAACAATTAGTACAACTACTTTCTCATTGATAGGGAAGGAGTAATATGAGATGAAATCTGTATTGTTTGTATGTCAAGTTAATTTTCCTTAGCATCTTTACTTAGTAGGATAACAGTTTTATATTTAATATAGTATGAATAATGTAAATGAACTCGTAAGAGACAGCGGTCATGATTAATTCATATTTATTAAGATTTCAGTGAGAGTTTGGCATGTATTTTATAAAAGCATTAACTCCTTGTGAGTTGTTTTCTGATACTTTTGCTCTACTTTGTACTTGTTCCTTTTAAATTTGAATTGAACTTACCAGCATCTTGAAATTCTGGAACTGAAGGAATGGCAGAGAAGAGGGCAAAGGATTGTGGGTTTGTTTGTTTTTTTCTTCTAATAACATAAAGAAAAGTCAAAGGATATAATAGCAACAATAATAAAATTCTAGAGTAGTCTGCATTCCTGAAGCAGTGAGGGCCCTTGGGAAAAGGAGGTAGCAATACAAAGCATCTGTGTTCTTGCTTGTCCTATCCCACTTAAATTATGTACATATATTACCAACAGAAACTTCTCTTTTTTTAGCAAACAGCACTGCGGTTCTCTGTTGTTTGTGAGTTGAAACACTAGGGGACAGCACTAAAATATTCCATAGTTGGTTGTTATTGATCACTTGCATACTGTATAATAAGTAAAAGATTTTACTGTTAAAAACTATTGAATGCCCTGTTGATTTCAGTGGATAAAAAAGCACAAAGAGGAAGATGAGGTTTTCAAGCCCATAATTTCAGCCTTTGTTAGATGATGATTTGAATAATTGAGAGAAAGCTCCCAGGCTGCTTTTTCGCTTGTAAGAAGGCATGATCACTTAAAAAAAACTTAATTTTAACTTAAATTTTTTTTCTGGTAAAAGTGTCTTCTTCTTTTCATTCTTTCGGAGTAAATATTGTGCGTAATTTTTTTTATTTCTAATCTTGTTTTCCAGGCACTTTGGAAAGACATGAAACAGGAGAAAGAGCAAGAATTATTCTCAGTTGTTGTGATGATTCACAGCTTCTAAAGCCTGATTCTGTACTTCCATTTGCCTCAGAGACACATAAGCACAAAAGTGTAGAACAGAGATCCTCCAGCTCCTATCAGTTTGGGCCAATACCTTGCCCTGGTCTGCAGGTGGAGTCTTCATGTAAGGTAAGTTCAAACCAAGTTGCTGCTTCCAGAGAACATGATCAACCCTGAGTAAGAAGTGATGTTCCTTCATGGATATGTGGCTATTAAATGTCAGCACAGAAACAAGAACTGAGAGGTGACTACATCTACCAGGCATACCTACCAAGTGATCTCGGGTGAATCAGGATAACTTTTAAAGTGATTATTAGGTTTGGTACAGCATTCTTTTTGAAAAGATAGGTTCTGGCTATCGTAATTGAGTCAATCTTATATTAGCTTTTGAATTCTAGTTGGTTTTCAGTTGGGGGAGGGGCTATATTCTGTGGTCTGGATCCATTTTTGTTTTTCAGTTGAGTATATATGACCTCTTCTTTAAAATGCTTATTATGGATAAACCAAAAAGGTATCACAAAAACTGGGTTATTGTATGGAAATTTTTTTATATATTCAGCCTCTATAGGATCACCAGCTCTTTAGGATTCCAAGCCTTAATTAATACACAGTGATGGAGTTTGCATTTAGTTCCATAAACCAAGTCAACCACCTTCACAGAGATTTGGATGAAGAACTTTCAGTTGTAAAATAATATGGTAATTTAATCTGATTTCTTTAAGGGACTCTTCCATCTTTTTGTCATCTATATTTCTAAGTTATCCCCTCATCATGTTGTTGTAACTATGCCATTTATATTATATATCTAATGGAGTATTTTCTATGTAAACCTATTTTCATAATATTATCTATGACTTTTTAATGACTGCATCATGCTCTATACTTTGCATATACTATTACTGATTAAATTATTTTCCTGTGGTTAATATAGGGATTGTTTTTTATGTTTCACTTTTATGAATAACATATCTATGAACCTTAAAGCTTTTTTTCATATTCAGTATTATTTAATGGGATATATTTCCAGAAGTGAGATTTCTAAATCAAAATTGCACTAATTTGTTAACATTTTCCATTATTTTAATGGTATTATGAAGACTTAAAATACCATTAATAAGGACTTTAAATAAGGCTTTGTTTTATCTCATGTGCATATATATGGTTAGAGGCAAAAGGATATGTCATCTCTAAGAAAGCTTCATGAGCTGCTCAAGCTGTGCCTCAAAGCTGCAAGGTGGGAGAAAAAGAGGGGTGTGGGGCACCTGGCTGGCTCAGTGAATAGAGCATGTGACTCTTGATCTCAGGGTCATCAGTTCAGGCTTCACACTGGGTATGGAGCCTACTTAAAAAATAAATTAATTTAAAAAAAAAGCTGCAGGTTGGGGGTGGGGGCACCGTGTGCGATCTTCAGCTTTTTGGGTTTAAAGACTTGATTTAGATTTCATCAGTGGGGCCAGGCTTTATCAACCTTTTGAGAACTGAGCCACACTAACCAAACACCCAAGAAATGCATGTATAAACTAGAATGACAATGCTCTAGTTTATGATGATAAATGTCATTGAAATTTTGTTCATCACTCAGCACATTGTCATTGCAGCAAAGCTAAGGGTAGCAGCGAGGAAGAGGGAGATGGGTTTTCACAGAGGGGGTCAGGGGCAGGGGCTGCTCATTCCCTGAGCTCTGAGAGTCTGATGCGAGGTACTGCGTTTCTTGGATAAGGCTGATCTACATTGACAAATTCCTAAATTTTGCATCTTTATTTTTTAAGACTGCATTTAGGCCACCCACTTTTGTTCATACTTTCCTCCTTCAGATGTTAAAACCAGTCATTAGGCTACAGCCTGTCATTGTTGGTTTGTTGTTTTTCTTTTCTCGTTTAGTCAGATTGGTTTTAGATTCCCAAAACTGCTTTTCACGTTCTTGAAATAGGTTCTGTTTTATAAGGAAAAGTATGTCAGTCTGATGAAACTTGGACATTCACAACCGAAAATGACAGTCATAAGGTCTTAGTCTCCAAATGTGGGAAATTGAATCATACATGTTATAAGATTGAGGTAAATAAAGCCCGGTGGGTGAGCCCAGATGACTGCTCCACACTCCCATCTTAATGTGGCTTTCCTGCTCTCTATGCATAACAAAGTGTGCATCTTATAGGGGGAATTATATGCTAGAATAGCAGACGAGAAGGAGATGTCTTGACTCGTGCATGTCAGATGCCCAGGGTCTGCAGTAGCAAATCTCATTCATCAAGTGCCTATTTTACTAGTTTAATTCCCAGAAGGTAAACTGATTACTATTTCTTTCAGTTTCTTGGAGGACCTCAGAGCTACCCTTTAGGTAGTGGTAATAGTATATATAGATTTCATTTTCTTTATGTAATTTTGTTTCTTTCTTGACTCCAGGAAGCAATAAAATGCCGGAGTCTTGTTTTCCTACTTTTAGGCTTATTCCAGCTTTATTTCCTTGCGAGTGCCCTTTGCCTTAGATGACTGCGATTTCTAACCTTTGCTCTCTTCAGAGCTGGCGAGTTTAATCAAACAGGACTATCACCTCCTTTGTTCTAGACACCATACTTCTATTATTATTGAGCTTACTGCTAATTAGAGCTGTTTTTATTTGCTCTTCCCCTAAGTTCTATCTTCTCCAGTTATGTGCTGCATATCTTCCTTTCATTCTCTTTGATTTAAGCTCTTGAGATTGTTTTATCTTAATCTTTTATTTACAAATTTAATACGCGTGAAATTTCAAGAGTGCTTGGAAATTCTCCATTCTCCTTATTGTTAATATAATAAAATGCTTCATGCGTTTTCATAAGAAAAAAAAATAGTTTGAAAGAAGAGGGTTTGAATCACACTCATTTTAGAGGTAGGAAAATGAGGTACAGGAACCCTGTGACATGTAGAAATGTCTAAAGTTACTTTGTGTCTCAGAACTTTTTTGTGTGGATTTTAGTGACATGCAGTGAAATACTTTCAAATGGTAGAGTGAATTGTTTAAACGGAAGAAAAGCATGTTAGATCTGTGTGGTGAGCCACTTGTGTTTCGAAATATTTGGAATTTACCTGAATGCTATATTCAAGTTTTCTTCTTGCATTGGAAGAGTGCATATGGATTTGGGAACAGATTCTATAGAGAATGACAAACACAATACAACATTTTCAAAATGGGTCCAATTTGAAATGCTGGAGTTGTTGAATTTGTGCAGCTAGACAAAGAAAAATCTCTGGAGTAGGAGAGGGCCAGAGTCTTAAAGGATTTAAAGGAATACAGTATCATATTAGTGATGGGGAACTGCTTTTCTCAGATTCTGCTGAGGATAAAACAAGATAGAAGCTGTTTAAATTGCAGTGGGAGGAATTTAGCTTCAAAGTAGGAAATAAACAACCTTACTAAAATCATCTCTACATGGCAGAAATCTTTGTAGCTGCATCATATTTTAAGGAGAAAAGGCCTGTTTTGTCTGTTGGTTGGTTGCTTACTTTTAAACTCTTTCTTTCTTTCCTTTTTTTTTTTTTTTGCATTTCTTGTCTGTAAATGAGTAATAAATAGGATTATTTTAACTGTCACAATTTAGACCCATTGTCGTGTCCTGGGAATGCCCTTTCTTAAAAAAAAGACTAATTTTCTACCAGATAGGGCCCAACAGCCCCCCTGGTTGATTGTTTAGCACTGCACTGTTTAATATGGTAGCCACTAATCACATATGGCTATTGAACACTTGAAATGTGGCTAGCACCACATGTTAAAATGATCTTTTTATATATAGGGTTAAAGAAAATATGTTATTAAATTTTACCTGTTTCTAAAGAGTTTTTTTTTTTTAATAAGGCTACTAGGCATTCTAAAATTATATATGTGGTTTACATTTTATTTGTATCAGACAGTGTTGAACTTAACCAGAGATAAGCAAACTTTTTTGTAAAGAATCCGATGATAAACATTTTAGGCTTTGAGGGCCAGATTTTCACTGTTGTAACTACTCAGCTCTGCTGTTGGAGCACAGAAGCTACCATAAACAATTCTTAAGCAAACAAGTGTTGCTGTGCTCCAATAAAACTTTATTTACAAACACAGGCAGTGGACCAGATTTGATGCTCACTGGCTACAGTTTGCCAATTTCTGATCTAAACAGTCCTCTCTAGACTTTGAGATCATGAGGCACTAGGAGGAACTGGCAAAACAGCCAACACATCTTCTCTCCCTGGATACCTGAATTTTTAATAAAACAACTTATTCCAACTTCTTCTGCACTATGTAGAATGCAATCCCAAAGACCTTGTATCATGTCTATTCCCTGATAGAAATCATGAAATGCACATGTGTTTGGAAATCTGCCTTTTGAGAAAAACAAATGTGCACATGATAGCTCCCAATCCAAGCAAGATTTTTTAATGGCATTTCCTCTAAATGATGTACTTGTACATACATCTTTTTCCAAACATATAAAATTGATTATAGATAAAGAATTCATTTACATTTATTTATATTCCAGTGAGCTTTCTAGAAATACATATTTTTTAACCCTCACTTGACCTTGAGTGATGTCTGTTTGGTACCATTTGCCGAAAAATCTTATTAGGGCTTTATCCTGCTACCTCTCATAAAACACAGATGGTGCACTGGTAGGCCACCAATAAAAAATTGGATCCCACTACTGATTACTTTATCAAAATGAAATGTTAGTTCTTTCATATTTCATGACACAAAAACATAACCAGAACAGAATTAGAGTAGTTTCTAAATGATAATGCTTTAAAATGTTACCTGTAAATTTACATGTATAAATATGAAATAATTCATGTGGCAACATTACATATTGTACATTAACTCAGGCTTGATTGAATTATTTATATTTTATTACCAAAATTTAATCACTATAGAAAAGAACAAATAACATGTATTTGAAAACAATTAATTGCATACATAGGGATAAATCCTTAATAAAGAATGATAATTTTCACCTTCTTGATGAGTAGTTAATTTCTGGTATAGTTTTTAATGTAATGAAGAGCATATAGCTATTTTTTTCTAATGTACAAAATATTTTGCCTCAATTTTGGGTAACTTTAAAAGAAAATAAATCTTTGTTATTAGACATCCAAGCACGTCACTAAAATATAGGAATTCCTAAAATACAGGAATTTCTCTCTGCATACATTGGATTAAGATTTTTTTCTGAGTATTTTGATCTAGTGAATGTCAGCTTAAAGCTTGAGTTTCCCATCCAAGTACTAACCAGGCCCGACCCTGCTTAGCTTCCGAGATCAGACGAGATTGGGCACTTTCAGGGTGGTATGGCCGTAGACAAAACTTGAGTTTCTAAATGACAACACTCTTCTTATTAAGACAGAAAAATATACAGTAGCAGAGAAATATACAAACCAATTTGCTTTTTGAACATGTGAAGTGATACAACTTTTTGATAGAGTATAACCACTCCTATGACATATAATAGTTAAATAAACATCTCTGTAATACTTAATACCTTCTTTTGATGGCTCCTTTATGAAGAATGTCCCTTTCTCATTTTATGGCATAAATTTAAACTTTATGATGTGGTCACCTCAGTGCTGAGGAAAAGTATGAAAAGCATCTCACAGCTTTCTTTCAAAACTAATTTAGGAGGTCTCAGAGTCACTGTGAAAAGTGCAAAACACACCATTAAGTGACCCCAGCTGTCCCTCTGCACACAGAAGCAACCATGAATTTCCTCACAGGACTTCAAAGCATTGCTTGTATCTAAACATTCGTTGACCGTGTAGATTTGAGGCACAAAAGGAGAATGCTCATATGTCACGGTGCGTGGCTGGTTGAAGTCCCACATTGTGCTGCACGTGTCGGTGGAGAGTGCCAGGAACAGAAGGGCACTGTTCTGACTCGTGTGACAAATGTAGTTAACACCAGATCCATATTAATGTTGTCAAGTTCCCTTGATGTAGTTAGACAGATTTTAATTATTTTCAGCGTCCCTGAAATATATAGCCTAATGGTTCTTCAAAGAAAGCTTACTTAATGTGTGAATGTAAAGCCTCTCATAAAAATGAAACTTTTATATTGGCCTTAGTCATTGACATGGGTTATTCATCAAGTCAGCAATTTGTGTGGCAAAGTGCCATTTGAATAGTGTATTGTTAGGATACTTACGGTCCACTTGACAAGGGCTCTTGCTGTAAATAGTGCAATTTGACTCCAGCTGTTAGAGTGGCTTTGACAGTAGCCAAATAGAATGGAGATGCCTTACTGCACCGCCGAAAAATCGATATTAGGTTCTTGTTCATGGTAACCTGTTCTTTTCTCTTCCGTAGATTTATAAACGATTATCAAGGGTTTATAAGTGGAAGTTTAAATATTATTTTAAATGCAATTCACTTCGAGGTTTAAATTAAGACTTGTGACAAATGGTATGAGTGCAGAGTTGTAGGATATTATTTCCACCCCCTGGTTCATGTTTAGTCACAGTTACAGTTAAGTTGAATTTGGATTCTCTAGCTTCAATTGGAAGAGAATTAGTGTAAAACATGGTCTCAGAATTGTGTGCCTATTGTATATTGCCAGTGCAATTATTTCTTCTTTTTGATTTTCTTATCAATTTATCTGTGTCCCTTCCACCTTCCCTGCATGTATACCTTTTTGTGTAGATGGCAGGGTTCTTTGTAACTGTGCCCATAGCAACACCCACAGATGTTGACAGCCAGTAATGTCCCCAGCGTTGTCAAAGATTTCCCTAAAGCAGAGGACTTGGCTGGTTTTGAAGAGTTTTCTAGCAGTTTTCAGCAATCCAAGTTTGCTATGATACCTGGCTGGTGGTAAAAGATACGCAATCTGTTAATTTCAGTAACTCCACACGCAGGCGCTTTTGCTTTGGGTTCTGTGCTGTTGCTAGCTGTTAGTTTAGGATTACAGAAGAGGAAGTGAAATTATGAACTCAAGATGAGAAAATAAGATGTTTCAGGAGTTTACTTTGAATCCTAATATTGAATAAAAGAAAAATTTTCTAGGTGTAAAAGCCATTTAGCTGACTGCTGATTTCCTAGGATTGCAGATATTATTTAAGTCGTTCCTGGTTTTGTCTGAATATGATTTCAGTTTTTATTCTGGTTTACCTAAGATGTCACAAGTCTTCATCAAAGGTGTGCTGAGCAGGATTTGAAAGAACTGTCAGTTTTTAACGTGAAAAAATGCTGGTAAAACGAGTTTCTCAAATGCCTTTTTCAGTGAAGACTGTTAAAATTGCCATCTTCCTATTACTGAGCAACTCTGCATTTATTGAATTTGTGGCTGAGATAGCAACTGAAAATTCATAAAGCTGATAATATAATTCTATACAAAGACCTTTAAGGCTGATTCAAGGTCAGCGTTATTGTTTTTATAATTGCTGATAGGCAGTCATGATTTCTAGGAGAAAGGGTTTGCTCTGCTTTGGTTTTAGCTGGTTCCAAAAAAGGTTATCTCTTTTGTTAATTCTAAAGTAAACCCTTTCAGTGAATAAATGTTTATATCATTTCTTTAGTACTAGATTTAGCATCAATTTAGCTCAGTTCTTCTCTGTCCCTCCCTCAAGTATTCATCAACCCTGTAAGAAACACAGAAATCTAAGATCCTAACTCTTTTTGAATTAAATAGTCTGGTTATCATCATGAGTTCACTTGCAGGATGGATATGCTAGCATGGAAACCTGAGTCAGAAGTTAAACATACCAGGCATTTTAATTTTTTAGCTTAACCTAGGGAATGTTACATAATTTATTAAAGCATGGCTTCAAATTGCTTGCATTTCTACATTAATAGTTTTATAGAGATACTGTAGAAACTATGAATTCTGTAATCTTGTCCATATCATAGATATGACCCTGTTTAGGGACTTCTTCCTCCCTCATTTCTTCTTTCCTTTCTTACATTCTTCTCAGTTGTAAATTGCTTTTGCTTTTTAAAAACCTGTGATTTCCCAAATTTGTTAAGACCCTCCTTCTTGTAAAGAGGACCCAAAGGTTTTCAACTTACTGAAAGAGGTGTGTACCTGCTGGGATGCAAATTCACTTCAGTGGATTTGGATGTTCCGTTGTTAGACAGTTTGCTAGTTCTGATGACAAAGCAATGGTAAATGTTACCTTTTTGCAGAACCTTGGAGTTTCTTCAGTGACTAAGGTATCATCCTGTGTCAGGAGTATCTTGTGTTTTTATCTTATAGTTTATGACTACCACAGTGGATGATATTTTCAGGTGTAAAAAATGATGTTTCTAGAAATTCAGATGTTAACTACAAGGGTTAGTGGCTTGTAACAGGAAAGAAAAGAAGGAGAATAAAATCGTTCCTCTTGAAAGCTGGTAATATCACTTATTGACTGAGAGTACCATCTGGACCCATTTAAAGGAATCCCAACAGGAGCACTACTTCTGTACCAATGACTTATGTTGAAACTGGTCCTAAGAGAGCTGCAAATGCAAAAATGTAACAGGAAGCAATTCTCAGAAAAGAAAGCATTTATTCTCATGGAATGTTTCCCCTATGTTGGTAAAAACAAAATGTATTAAGACTTTAGCTTTATTCATTGGAACTAAAAGAGCATGAACTTACTGAAGAATGTATCCAGCTAATATCCCCATCTGTTTTTCTGAACTGCATTTTAATAGTGACATCCTGGAGGCCCAACCAGTCCTCTTCATCCCCAGTGGCATTCATGACATTAAACGCAAATAATGACATAAATGACATTATTTGCAATTCTCTATATACAGTGAAGCCCATATTACCCTGGAAACAGCTGTTTTGATCCTAAATTAAAATATCCTGCATAAGCTTTGGGTCCAAGTATGATCATTCCGCCAGATATAAAAAAGGGTCATAAGAAACTGCTGTGAGCAGCAGGGACTTCTTATGCACATACTTAACTTGGGGCAAATTCACATAGGAATGAAAATTTTAGGTTTTGGGGATTTTTTGGTCTTCACATGTTGTCCCAGACCTGATGGTGTCTAGAAAGCCAATATGAAAGCTCACAAAATACAAAGTCGTACTCACCTTTATCACTTTCTTCCTGCTTGCACGAGAGGTCTCTGGTCATTACACAGAACTTGGTCTTCTCTATTTACTCTCTGGTAGCAAATGTTTTGTTTTCCCTTTTGCTCCTTGAAGTAAAATTTTAATTTGGATGCATAAAGAGTAGTAATGGAGGAGCACAAGTTCACCAGAGCCTTTATTTCCACTTGGAAATAGTGGCACGTTAGAACTGGAAGTGATCAGGTTACCTGTTTTCTCCTCTCCTTTCTTTACTAGGAGGATTTTAGAGCCTACTCTTGATTGAATCATACAGTAAATTAGGTTTAGATCCAGTACAGGGCCTATTGGTTCCTGTCTCTGCTCTTCTCAGTCTCAGTATAGCTGCATGCACTGATGGATGGAGCCTGCAGCCAGGCTCTGACCTGCCGAATTCCGCTCACTCCTGGGCTCCCAGGTTGTCCTGTCTTCACTTACCTACCCGTTTCCTTCAATAAACATTCATTGCTAACTAAGCAGGGGTTCCAGTGGACTAAAAGTCAGTTTGGGAATTGCTCCTATAGTCCTAGAATTCCAGAATTCCCTGCTTTTTCTGTGATTAGCTGATAGGATTTAACTTTTCCTTGGATCTCTGATTTTTCTTTTCTTTTCTCTAATCAGTCCTGCTTAGTATACCTCTTCCTTCCAGGTTGCCTTTCCAGAGAACCTCAATCTCAGCTCTCTTGGATGACCACTCTGGCTGGCTTCTTCTGCCTGAAACCTTCAAAATGATGATGTTTTAATTTTTTATTGCTATGTAACAAATTATTACGATCATAGAGGCTTAGAGCCATACACATTTATTATATCACAGCTTCTCATGTGCCAAGAGTCTGGCATGGCCTGGTTGGATTCTCTGTGCAGGGTCTCCCATGGCTGAAATCTAGGTAGCCTGCGGTTGCTGTGTCATCTGGGGCTGGGGGCCCTTTTCCAAGCTTGTTCAGGTTATTGACAGAGTTCAGTTACCTGTGGTTGTAGGACTGGGGTCCCTGTTTTCTTGCCGGCTATCAACCCGGGACCACACATACCTTGCCAAAAAAGCTCCCTTAAGCTTGAAGCCAGCAGCAGAGAAATTGTTTTGTATAAGTCCCCTTATACTTTGAATCTCTGACTTCTCCCTCTGCCAACAACTATTTAAAAACTCTCTGCTTTTAAAAAATCTATGTGAATAAATCAGGATGACTCAGATAATCTCCCCATTTTAAAGTTAACTGATTTGAAACCCCAATTACAGTACCTAGATTGGTATTTGGTTGAATAACTGAAAGAGGGTATATTTCACAAGGGGCTGAGAATCTTGGGGCATTCTTATAGTTCTGCCTACAGATGGGAAGTTGTTCTAACTCAGGGTGGCTGCCGTTTTAGGACTATTACTTTCTTCTGGTTCTGGAACATTTAACTCTGCCTAAGTGCCCTGATTAGCTGTCCTAGTACTAATTATTTCTGAAATTTGAATTAAGACTCTTGGGACCTCTTCATCCTGTCTATTCCTTTGAGGATTTGGCCTGTGCCATAGGAGATCTGTCTCTTTTGTCTCTTCAGTCAAACCCTGTTTTGCCAAAACCATAGCATGGCATCGATCATCATACAGCAGAGTATGGAAGGTATAATATGGGTCCTGTCTTCCTATATGATTACCATGAGGCTTAACCAAGAAAATAATTTGACAGTGGGTATGGCTCTCCAAATCTAAGAAGTTATGTAAATCTAGAACTTCCACAAAATTCTAGAACTTTATCATATGATTAGCAGTCTAACATCTTTAATTACCAAGGACCTATCTTTTCTTCAACTTTGTCATTTATAATTAAAGTCGTTTATAGATAATGAATTGTTTGTGTTTAAAGTCTCTTTTTTTTTTTTGTCTTTAAGGTCTCTTAAGTATATTTTTCCTTTTTGCTTTTGATGTTCAGTTATGTTAATAATCAGCTTAACCAATCTTTAGAACATGTTTTTTACCTTAGGTATGAAATTTCTGGTGTTATCAAGGATGCATAGAATTAGGTTGACAGTAGTAGAAAGCTATCAGTTTTCAGTATATTTCATTCAAAAATTTATTTTCCTTTTTATGGTAATTCTATTAATCATAATAAATTCTGCTATGAAATATACATCTAACTTAAGTGATCAACTCTCTGTGTTACTCAAGGGAACAGTTGGGATCAGATATAACAGATTCAATGAGTTGCATCAGAAATAAGTTTCTGGATAACCAACAGTGCCCCAGATGATGGTTTGCTTTACTGTTTTTCTGGCCCAGTTAATGGGACAACAGCTTGATAGTTTTTTTTACCTTAACCTAATACTCTATGTCCATTGATTCTATGACTAAGCTCTTGA
Source organism: Neomonachus schauinslandi (assembly GCF_002201575.2). Lineage (NCBI taxonomy): Eukaryota > Metazoa > Chordata > Mammalia > Carnivora > Phocidae > Neomonachus > Neomonachus schauinslandi. The sequence continues at coordinate 93,203,218 of NC_058411.1, read as the reverse complement.
ATTTTAAAACATTATATTCTTATTTATCAGAATTCAGTTTCATAACAGGAAGTAATTATCAAAATCTGTTTATTCTTTATAAATGGATTAAACCTGAGGATTTTTGGTCCCCATTTTATCTTTTTGCAAAGAAAGCATTGTAATTGGTGCTTAATTCATAGATCATGAAATATAACAGAAACAAACAATATAATCTACAAGATAATCAGTACTTCATTATGTATAAATGAAACATTATGTCCCTTTATACTTTTACAGCCCTCTTACAGTTTCCTGATGTCTTTTTGATAAATCATTTAATGTGGTTGCTTTTGATTCCCACTTTCAGGATATGCTGAATTTCACTCAGAGTAAACATTCAACACCATATTGTAATGAAAAGTTTCCTCACTTAGAGCAGGTATAGTTGATGGTTCCTAAGTGATACTTGGGAAAGAATTTAAATTGGAGTTTTTCATATCCTCTGGTGACTTTTGCTTGTTTGTTTCCAAGTTCTGGATTCCTTGATGCATAATTGAAACCTACAAAGTATCTCCTTTGATATTTCAAAATGTTCATAAAATTCAAACTGCTAATCAGTATTATTGATGTGTAATTTGTATTATATCTCTTAATCTGGGAACTATATATTTTCTTTTCTTAGCAAAAATACATTCTGAGTTTTAAATTTGATTTTGACACTTACTTGGAGGTGATGTAAAGTCCTATAATGATTATACATATTCTTCAGCTATATGATGTTCCAATCTGTTGAACCCACATCATGGTTTATGAATTAGTCTTTTCAGCTTCCACCAGCATGACCTGAATGGGAAGAAAAGAGCCTTGGAAATGGACATTCAGGTAATACTAATCTGAGTTGTATTCATCCTCAGAATAAAATCCAAAATTATGAAGCATATGTGAAAAAGATAAAGAAAAATGTCAACTGTAGATTTGGGCCATAACACAGATATTTAATTCCCAGCTACTTGGCCTTATTTTAAAAACTCATATTTCCCCGACTGCTAGTCTTCTGCCAGAATCTTTTCTCTCTGGTTCTTCACCTTGAAGTCTAAGCCTCAGTGTCACTTCCCTTAAAGTAAGTAGCAGCCCACGTTCCATTATTCTCTTTCTCAGCATACTTTTTATTTCATTTTTTATCTTCTCCACCCTCCTCAACAATATAAGCTCAAAGAGGGCAGTGACCTGCTCTGCTCGTTTATCACAGTATCCTCGTCACCTAACACATGTCTGACACAAGGCAGGCATTCAGAAATATTTGGTGAATAAACACCTGGACTGAAAGCTGATGAGGTATAAACATGAAAAATAGATGGTAAGAAGGTGGAGGATACAGCCTTTCTTGAATTATAGAGAAAAAAAATAAATGACTTCTAGAAATAAAATACTTATTTATTTTGCTAGACAATAGCTTTAAGTCCAAATTGGATTTACATGTGACTTGATCTTATAGAGGGATGACCTAGCAAAGAAAAAATAGTCAATAACAACAAAGAAAAGAAGCTGTTGAACACAACTGCTCCCCACCGATATTTAAACAATCAATTCAAAAGTTTATAATGTATATTGATATTTAGATCAGTCCAAATCAATTCAGAAGTTTATAAGAAAAAATTTATTAAACACTGGTGATGAAATGTAGGATGTTTAGCACACTGGGAGGAATGATTCACTGTGGGCATGATGGGCACAATAGTGAGCTGATACAGATTACGAAAGATGAAAAGGCAGTGTGGTGAGATGGTTTCTTACCCCAGCAAAGTTTGTATTATTGCCCCGTTCACTTGCCCTTAAATCTCAGACTCTTTTTTCTAGTAACAAAGTTATCTAAAATAAGCACTCAAAAATAGCCTGAGGATTATAGTGTGTATCATAGGCCCTCTGCTTCCTTCAAATAATTACTTTACTTAGCCCTCCCCTCAATACAAAACCCCTGAAGCCAGCAACAATCTAATCAACAGGTTTGTAATAACTTTTAGAGATGTAAGGGTAATAAATATGAAGAGGCCTGATTTATGTTTCATTCCCCAATGCAGAGTCTCTGGCACAACCCTGCATCCCTCAAGTGGCACACTTTGCTTCCTATTTTCGTAGATCACTTGCAAATTGCTGAACTCTCTCTGAGGAGGGGCTGGGGATGAGGGTTGATTCCACTCTGTGATGTGTATCACAGTCAGTGCTTGTAGTTAACTCTTTCATGTGGGAACATAGGGTAGCATGCTGGATTAGCAGTCCCAGGAGATACCAAGCCTCCTAGGATTTGCTCTTCTTCCCCATCTCCTTGCCTCCAGGAAGGAAGCACCTCAGTAATTGCAGACAAGCCAGGGCTCCTCCACTTGGCTGCCTTGCTGACTCTGCTCCCCATGCATCTCCTCCTGCCTTTATCTCCTGTACAGATGTTCTTCTCTCCACCCAGTTCAGTGCTACCCACAGCATCTGCATGCACTCTTTAACATGTGCCTAGTAGTCAGACACTTGTAAGTTAACTGTGGAGTACCTAGTTACTTTTCAAGTATTTATTTTTCTTTTCTTCTCAATTTGGCCTTAAGTTCCTTAAAAACAAAGAACTGCTATGTCTGTATGTTAAGTGGTGTAGCATGGAGTACAGAAGAAAATGTTTATTCAGTAAATATTCATTGAACACCTACCACATGCCAGACGCTTTTCTTGATACGGGGAATTTCAACCAAGTCCTGGTTGTCATGACACCTCTGATTTATGTTTTGAAAAGATCACTTTGGTTGCTTTGTGGAAGATTGGATTGGGAGGGGGTGGTGAGAAGAGGAAACTATTGTATAGGTGGAGCAAGAGAAGGAAATTACTGGGGCACCTGGGTGGCTCAGTTGGTTAAGTGACTGCCTTCGGCTCAGGTCATGATCCTGGAGTCCCGGGATCAAGTCCTGCATCGGGCTCCCTGCTCGGCAGGGAGTCTGCTCCTCCCTCTGACTCTCCTCCCTCTCATGCTCTCTGTCTCTCATTCTCTCTGTCTCAAATAAATAAATAAAATCTTTAAAAAAAAAAAAAGAGAAGGAAATTACTAATGAGTGTTGGGTTTTTGAACATCAGATGGAAAAAGCCATGATACAATATATGTGTTTTGTAGATCTGCATTCCAAAGTGCTACTGGAGCCCCTGTAGGTGGCGAGACCAGTGCTGTCCACAAATACGGAAGTGGGGTTAGGTCTAAATCTTGATGGATGAATGAGATTTTGCTGTGGGCAACAGCAGATCCAAAACCCAGAATATAAAGAGGAGTAGTGAATAGGGGACTGATGAGAAATCGATAGGACCAGAGATAGAATATATAGTGGGAATGGTGGAAGATGACCATGTCTTACAGTCCTGCAGGAAAAAAAAAAGAAGTCTGTGAACCTGGCCTTGGCCTTCTGAGAACAATTTATAAATGGAGTGGAAAATCACATAAGGGACATAAAAACAGCCAGTACAAGCTTTAGAATCCTCTGTTAAAATATAACTTATCTGAATCACGGATATTTAACACCTTAAATTACATGCTTTATGCTTATATTGTGATATTGCCTTGAAATATTTTTGTGTATATTTAAAATTCCTGTTAATTTAGAACAGGCCAGGGGTTGGCAAACTTTCTCTGTAAAGGACCAGGTAGTAAATATTTTTTGCTTTGTGATCCATACAGTCTGTCATAACTTCTCAACTCTGCCTCCACAATACCCAAATAGCCATAGACGATCCATAAACGAATGAACATTTCTGCGTTCCAAGAATATTTTATTTAAAAACGAAAGTGGTAGGCAATATTTGGCCTGTTGGCCATGATTTTCTCACCCCTGCAGAAGGCAATATTGTGAAGAGATTCCATTATAATTCGGTTTCATAGGCTGCAAGAGGAGTGGAAGCTTTCTACTGGAAAAACTGTATTTGGTTATAGTCATTAACAGATATTCTCATAATGCTCCCTTTTTGCTAAAAGTTATAACTATTTTAAATCAATGTGGGGGCCCTGGTTTGTGAAATCCGTTTTGGCTTTTTGGACATTTTTGTCATTTTTCCCCCCAATGTTTATTTCTTTAAGGTAGACTACAAACTTGATCTTGTTGATCAATTACTAGATATGTGGCTATTTATTGTCAAGTGGTCATCTGAAAGAACTTTTTTCCATAAACTTTAATTTAAATTATATACTTTTAAGTGACTGTATTCCCTAGGTATTGATTTCAATTTCATAAGTATATGTTAAATTGAATTGACTAAAATATCTAGTGGCCACACAGAGATATATACCCAAAATAAGTGTTCAACTGGTTATCCTTTATGTAAATACACATAAGAATCATTCCAAAGAGGAAACAACTTTTTTTTTTTTTTTTGGTCCTTTGGTTTACTTGGTGGTAAACTAATTCCAACTAAGTTATTTTTCCTCCAAGCTACATCCTTTCTGACCTTTTGGCCAATTAGAAGCTTATTAGTATGATGTTTGAAAGGCATCAGCATGGTAGCACTGACTTACATGTCATAGTTGGGAAGCAAAGGTGTTTGGAGTAAGTCAAATCAGCATATCTACAGCACATCTCTTTTAATTAGTTTTCATCTCTTGGGGATAAGTATGGAGTAATTTAGCAACACATACTTGTTGTCTCAATTGACAGTTACATGCAGAGAGAAGTACAAAAATGGAAAGAAATAGTTGCCATTTAAAGAGAGCATAGAGGACATACGGGAGCATGTATCTTGCCTGCCTCATATAATTTAGTTTTTTAATGAAATTGCCTAAATTGCTTTTAAATTTGATATTGAGTACTTTTTTTTTTCTGTTAGTGTCACTGAATTTTTATAGAATGCAGATTACACCAAAGTTGAATTATGAAGTATTTATTCAAAAAGTCGTGACCACCTTTCAGAAATGGGAGGGGAAAAATGGTTTTTGTGTCTTGTAGTAATTTCTAAGAAAAACATAAAGCACATAAGCAAGTGAGACCACATTTATATGGTGGAAAGGACACTGGAGTGGATTAGTCAATTTGTATTCTAATTTCAACTTTGGCACTGCAGTAGTTAGGTTGATTACATGGTTCCTGGCACAGAGCTCCCCAAACCCTTAGAATTTCCTGCAAGGAGATCCATAAAGCTATCTTTTGTTATTCATAACAAACCTTTCAACCACACCAGAGTTTATGTTAATGAGATCAGTTTTGGAAAGGCCTGGATGGGGGCTGGTTGCCAAGAACCAACCAGGTGCTTAGATGGTTGGAACTTTGAGCCCCACCCACTCATCTCCAGGCACTGGAGAGGAGCTGGAGGCTGAATTAATCACCAATGGCCAATGATTTAATCAACCATGCCTGTGCAATGAAGTCTCCATAAAACCCCAAAGGACACGTTTCAGAGAACTTCCGGGTTGTTGAACAGACATATGGGAGGGCAGTGCTCTTAAAGAGGGCGTGGAAGTACCCTGTTCCTTCCTACATACCTTGCCCTGTGTAGCTCTTCAACTTGACAGTTCATTTGTATCCTTTAATATCCTTTGTAGCAAACTGGCAATCAAGTAAGCAAACTGTTTATCTGAGTTCTGTGAGCCATACTAGCCAATCACCAACGCTGGGGAGATGGTCATGGGAACCCTCCATCTAGAGCTGGTTGGTCAGTAATACAGGTGATAACCTGGACTTCTAACTGACATCTGAAGCGGGGTGGTCTCATCGGACCAATCACTTAACCTGTAGTGATGTTATCTGCAGATAGATAATGTCAGAATTGAGTTAAATTATAGGACACATGTCCCACCTTGTGTCTAAGAATTGCTTGGTGTGGGAAAAACTTCCCGCCCATCTGGGGTCAGAGACTGGAAGCGTTCAGTAAATACACTAATGACTACACAGGTATTAATTTCTAAGACTCTTTTATCTATAAAATTATAAGAAATTTTGTGGAAATGCCTTGTTGCTTTTTGTAAGTTATTTAAATTCCAGTTAGTTAGCATGCAGTGTATTCAGGTATAGAATTTAGTGATTTATCACGTACATACAATACCTGGCGCTCATCACAACACGTGCACTCCTTAATCCCCATCACCTGTTTGACCCATCGCCCTGCCCACTTTCCCTCCAGCAACCCTCAGTTTGTTCTCCATAGTTAAGAGTCTGTTTTCTGGTTTGCCTTCCCCCACCACCCCACCCCGTTCATCTGTTTTGTTTCTTAAATTCCACATATGAGTGAAATCATATGGTATTTGTCTTTCTGTGACTGACTTATTTGCTTAGCATAATATTCTCTAACTCCATCCATGTCTTTGCAAATGACAAGATTTCATTCTTTTTAATGGCTGAGTAATATTCTATTACATATATATGTGTGTGTGTGCATATATATATATATATATATATAAATCTCACACATCTTCTTTATCCATTCATCATTCATTTGGGCTCTTTCCGTAATTTGGCTATAATACTGCTATATAAACATCAGGTTGCATGTAACCCTTCAAATCAGTAGTTTGCCATTTTAACAGGTGTGAGGTGATATCTCATTGTAGTTTTGATTTGTATTTCCCTGATGATGAGAGATGTTTAGCATCTTTCATCTGTCTATTAGCCATTTGTATTTCTTCTTTGAAAAAATGTCTACTCATGTCTCCTGCCCATTTTTTAACTGAATTCTTTGTTTTGGGGGTGTTGAGTTTGATAAGTTCTTTATAGATTTTGGATACTAATCCTTTATCAGATATGTCATTTGCAGATATCTTCTCCCATTCTGTAGGTTGCCTTTTAGTTTTGTTGATTGTTTCCTTCACTGTGCAGAAACTTTTTATCTTGATAAAGTCCTGATAGTTCATTTTTGCTTTTGTTTCCCTTGCCTCAGGAGACATGTCTAGTAAGAAGTTGCTACCTGTGTTCTCTAGGATTTTGATGGTTTTCTGTCTCACATTTAGGTCTTTCATCCATTTTGAACTTATTTTTGTGTATAATAAGTGTAAGAAAATAGTCTAGTTTCATTCTTCTTCATGTTGCTGTCCATTTTTCCCAACACCATTTGTTGAAGAGACTGTCTTTTTTCCATTGGCTATTCTTTCCTGCTTTGTCGAAGATTAATTGAACTAATAGTTGTGGATTTATTTCTGTGTTATCCTGTTCCAGTGATCTGTGTGTCTATTTTTGTGCCAGTACCGTACTGTTCTGATTACTACAGCTTTGTAATATAACTTGAAGTCTGGAATGGTGATGCCTCCAGCTTTGCTTTTCTTCTTCAAGATTGCTTGGCTATTTGGGGTCTTTTGTGGTTCCATACAAATTTCAGGATTGTTTGTTCTAGCTCTGTGAAAAATGTTCGTGGTATTTTGAAAGGGATTGCATTAAATGTGTAGATTGCTTTGGATAGTATAGACATTTTAACAATATTTGTTCTTCCAATCCATGAGCATGGAATAGAAAATCATGGTTTCTTTCCAGATTTCTACTTCAAAAATTTAAGAATCTTGTTGGATGGTGTGATTATGGATAAGGTTGATTTTCTTTTTGTTTATCTATATTTGTAATACTATGTAAGTAGTACTACTATTGTTCATTAAAAGTAGAAACAGTATAGCAAACATTTTTCAGAAAGTTAAGTTCTCATTCAAATGCCCCTTATCTTTTTTTTTAAGGTTTTATTTATTTATTTATTTGAGAGAGAGAGAAACAGCATGAGAGGGGAGAGGGTCAGAGGGAGAAGCAGGCTCCCCGCTGAGCCGGGAGCCTGATGTTGGACTCGATCCCAGGACTCTGGGATCATGACCTGAGCTGAACCAACTGAGCCACCCAGGTGCCCCGCCCCTTACTTATTGATTTTTTTAAATCTATAATTATATGTAAATATCTTTAGTCTCTTCAATAATTCAGAACTTGGTGCCTGAGTTAACATTTTGTATTCTGTATTATTATGATTTTGTAATAATGAAATGTATCTTTTCAAGTTTCCAGACCCTGGAAATAATATGGAAAATAATATGGAAACCCATATTATTTTTTAGTCTTTCTGTGTGCAGAAATAATTCCACTCCTTCACATTTTGTTCCTGAAATCTGGTCAGATTTATCCAGAGTTCTAATGGAGTTCTCACCAGAGCTTTGCACAATATAAGCAATTCTTTCTATTGTGTCTCTAGTACTGGGATGCTCTATATTTTGGAGGAATTTTTGGGCTTCTGTAGAATGTTAAATAGGTTTATCAGCAAAGACCCTTAATTATTACTAGATTTTGCTTTTGTTTTGATTTAGTGTCTTAGCTTGGGCTGCTCTCACAAAATACCTTAGACTAGGTGGCTAGTGAAAAACAGAAATTTATTTTTCACAGTTCTGGAAGCTGGGAAGTCCAAGATCAAGTTAACTGGCTAATACGGTGTTTGGTGAGGGTCCTTTTCCTGGTTGCATATGGCTGTCTTTTTTTTTTTTAAGATTTTTATTTATTCATTTGACAGAGAGAGAGAGAAAGAGAGCAAGCATAAGGAGGGGGAGCTGCAGAGGGAGAAGGAGAAGCAGACACCCCACTGAGCAGGGAGCCCAATGCAGAGCTAGATCCTAGGACCCTGGGATCATGACCCGAGCCAAAGGCAGATGCTTAACCAACTTGAGCCCACGCTTAACCAACTGAGCCACCCAGGCTCCCAGGCTGTCTTTTATTGTATTCTCACATGGTGGAAGCAGAGCTAACTGACTCTCCGACCTCATCTTATAAGGGCATTAACCCCATACATGTGGGCTCCACCCTCATGACCCACCTACCTCTCTATGTCCCCACCTCCCAATACCATAGTATTGAGATTAGCATTTCAACATATGAATTTTGGGATGACACATTCAGTCCAGAGCATTTGGTTATGTGAATTAGTTTCCATAGTTCCTATGTAGCCATACCTCACCTTGCCTTTTTTTATTCCCCCGAACTCTCTGAGAGCTTTTCCCTGAAGTTGATTTCTGTCATTAAAGTATTTTATTGTCTAGAAAGGAGACTGTGTTGTGCATTTGCTTTTCAGAATTACTTAGAAAACCCTGAAATTTCAAAGCTGGTATTTGGTTTTTATCCCTTTGCAGAAGGTGGGGACTCACCTGTGATTGTGGTTCCTTGTAGGGGAGGATGCATTTGTCCCTAACCTTTGTCTCTAGTCTGTTAGCCAGTTCCCAAGCTACAGTGCCCTGAAACACTTTTTCTCACCCCAGCTGATTTTGTTTTCTTCTTTTTCTCTGAACTTGTTAGCTCTTCAAATATGATGAGTGGTTTAACTCTAAATCTGTTATATCTATTGTTTCTCACCTGCCTGCAACCAAATCTGTTTGCCTGATAGAAATTTAGCTGACTGCTGAGAGGTTATTTTGGAAATATCATAACAGAAACTAGCTTCATGGACTTTAGAAGCACAAAATATAGAAATAGAAAGCTTTGAACAATTTGATAATATTCTTATTATTGGGGCTTTAGTTATTATTTTTTGTTGTTTATTGCAATTAGGAAGCTGTTAAGAATTGCAACTAATAAACTGAACATGAAAGTTTAAAAAACAAAAACAAAAACTTCTTTTTTTAGTCATTTAAGGATAGACTTACAGAGTTATAATTGTGATTTACAGAAAATAGTCACATTTCAAGAGTGATATAGAAATATAGATTTTTTTAAATAAGCATATTCATTGCTTTTTTCCTTTGAAATAGTAATACCATGCCTCCAGTCTCACTGAGACTTCCTAGTACATGCCTGTTTTTCCAGTGTAATTAATAATAATGTACTATTTCACTCTCAAAAGTGGCTTGGTATAAACAATAAATTATATGGTGACTTTATTTAAAGGAGACCAGGCTTCAGTTTAATTTAAGAAAATTTTATACATCATCTTCTTTAAGTAGGTAAAAATTTCTAAATATTCAAATAACCGTGACGATATACTAACACAAACGGATTAATGAAATATAAAGCTGTTGCTTAATTATTTCCCTTTCACATCCAGATATGTAAAAAATACTAGAATCTCCTCCCAGCAAGTGAATGATGTAGTTTAAGAGAAAAAAATTATGTCTAAAGCAAATTAAAATCTTCATTTTTATTTCATCCAACATTTATAGTCTTAGTTTTTTTTTTCTGTGTACAGTATAACTTTCTTGATGCATCATTAATTTAAAAGAGAAAACATGCATGATACCATTGCACAGTAATGAAAAGTAAACCCTGCCTTTTTAAATGGGCTGTTATTATAGTAATTAAAATGTAACCAAGTAACCCTTAGTCATGCTTTACAAAATTCTGCTATTCCTCAGATGAAAAAAATTAAATCTACAATTAAAAAAGAAGCAAAAGCAATTCTACCCATTAGCCAGAGTCAGAGTGTGCACTTTAAAACTGGAGATTTTGTACGATACACTAACAATATTTTACGCTCCTAAACCAGTTTGAAGCCTGAAACACAATTTCATTTATCTTTATATTCTAAGCTTTATAGTGTCACAGAAAGTGTCCATCTGTTCAGCTGAGATTGCTTCAAATAGTGAGTGGTCAGAAAGACTTAGATGATAAAGGTCAAAGGAGCCTCTTGACCCTGTGATACTTGCCAAAGCAATTGGAGCATCGGGACTGATATACCGTTAGATACAGTTTGCTAAAGCAGGCTCCACTTTAATTGGTAATGATAGCAAGAATACACAGTAAAGTCATTGCTGAAAGAAAACAAAAAGTATCCAATATAGTAATTTATTACCAGTCAGTGTGTTTCCCCCACCAGGTTGTTTTATCCCTGCAGTGATGAGAGAAAGAAAAAGGTACTCTAACACTTAGCTGAAAATGGATGCCCTGCTGATACCCGGGATGTGTGGTGGCCCCATGATTGCCCATGCCATTAGCTTGGTAATGTTCTCTATTGTAAACTCAGCTCCCCATGTTCTTCCTGTGCATCAGCTGCAGATTGAAGCTTTTCTCCTTTGTCTTCTATTTGTGCTGCCAATCACTCTGCTCTCCACCGACCCTTTGGAGGGAGACAGTTTTTACTGCCAACAACTATCTCCAGCAACCAAGGGCTCAACAGATCTAAAAATGAATGGCTCGCACTTTCATTTACACTTTGTTGTTTGATTTATGCATTGTTGGGAGGCTTGTTTGTTCCTATCGTTCCACCAATGGTTTTTCATATCTTTGTTAAGATATATGCTTTTTGTAACTGGTATATCCCTACCTGCTTATGGTTTTCTGTAAAATTAAGTCATTTGTTATAAATTTTGAAATGTATTTGGTGCAATATGAGCAAAGCCCTGTGCAGATCTTTTTCATTTAGTCAATCAATAAAAAAAATCCTTTTAAAAATATTACTGGTTTCTGTCAATGAAGATAAAATTCCCATGGAGAAATATAAATGAGATCTTTTGAACATCTAGATTTTTTCCATAAAAATATCTTAAGATAAACTGTATATAGCATTGAGAAAAGATAGATTAAAGGAGAAAAATTTCTAATTGCTAGCACAAACATTGTAAAATCAATCTTATTTCACATTTCCAGTTGTTTTTGGGAGATGCAGTTTGTGTTTTAATTTGTTTCGGGGTCTGCTTTAAAGTGTCGACTCCATCCTTATTGAATGAATAAAGATCAGTAAACATATGGGTACTCTCACCTTCCTTAAATACTTTATTTTACTTGAAGGATCACTTCATGTCATGACTGAGAGATGCCCCATTTTCCTCAAGTCATTCCTGAAATAATTATATAGAGAGCAGTATTAACTTAGCATTTACAATTAAACATAATACTTAAACTTGGTTATGTTTTTTATAACCGAAGGTCCAAATAGTGCTTTAAAAGTTTGTTACTGTGTACATTTTTAATGGATAAAGTAGTCTTTCATACATTGAGTTTCTATATGTTAAAATTCAATGGGCATGTTATTATAATTCTCCATGGAAATATCTTTCCAATTAAAATTTAGACATTTTAGGTTAGCTCATGGAAATTACTAAATTGTTGAAGTGTTATTTTCTCTCTTTATACACACAAACATACACACATTTCAGCCTTTAATTTAAGCAAATATCCTTTAGGATTATTCTGGATTAAAACTAGACACGTGAGGAGTTAGAAAGCTCCAGACCAGATTCAGCCTTTCCTCTACCAGCTGCTTTCATTTTGACCAGGTTCTCAGCACTGCATTTGATTACTCCAAAGGCAGTTTGGTGGGAAACATGTCCTAAACCAGCTCCTGTCTATTTTAGAAACTATAATGCTTTGTGCATCAAAACAACTAGTGACTTCAGCTTTGAAGGCTAAAATAGAGTTTTATCATCTTTTCAAGGCCAGACAGAGGAAGGCATTTCAGGGGGGGGGAAAAAAAATTCTAATGTCCTGTGTCTACACTTTAAGGGATTGTTGGACTTGCTGAATTAAAGTCTTCTACCCAATAAGCATTGAGTTGTTATTACATTAATTAATTAATTTGCTGCTGGTATAGAGACCAGGCACTCATTATGCCCCATGTCATAGTATTCATAAACCAGAAAAATTTTAAGTCAATATCTAAAAAATTCTCTTTTTTAGACCAAGTAATTCTAAAGTGAAAATTGTGCAACAGCTTTTTAATACTGGATAAGTGTTAATTTATCATTACATCTATTAATGATTCCTTTATTTTTCTTCCTAATTTCTATTTTCTACCTTCAAATCAGCCAAAGGACAAGGGAGCAGGCAACGGGAGGAGCCCATTCATCAGGAATGTGTGTCTTGTTAAGAAAATAACTAGTGTGTTAGGGAAAAGGGTGAGCCAATGTGGGACTCTCCATCAGCTAATGGAAATGCGTATTTTAAGGGAGGTAGCAGAGTTCCCAGAATAAGCCGAATCCCAATGGTAAACAGCCTTCAGAGACAAGAACATAGGTAAAATAGTATTTAAGTTGTACTTTCCATGAAATTTTTATGTGGTAATGTGTATTAAATCAGTTAAAGTAGATGGCATGTCTTGATATATTTGAAGGCGGGGGGGAATAAAAGCATTTTCTTTTCCTGGATATCATGTCAGTAATATATACAGTAATTTGACTTTTCAGGTATGGTTTATCTTGTAATTTAAGACTTTCCAAAATACAATGTAGCAGTATTGGTTTTCATGCATCACTAATGGATCAAGGCTGAATTTTAGGAAATGCATGCTCGACAGTCCAGGGAGGATGCTGACATTTATGGATAGTAAAGAATCCTCTCTCACTCTTGAAGCCACAGCCCTTGTGTTAGCCTCCATTCTATGATGCTCCTACTGTGTTATTTCCAGACCATAAAATGAAAACATGTGTGTAGGTCTGTGTACATGTGTGTAAGTTGTTCTTTCATGTAGAAATGAGATTGATGATATTAGTCTATTCTACAAGTTGCTCTGTTATGTCAAAAATATTTGGCAGACTTTCTTCTATATTAATACATCCAGACCTGGTTAGATTTTTACTGAGCTCCCAATAAACATTATTTTAGCTTTTTCTTTCAGAAAATATTTGATGAGGAAAGCTATTTGGGATTATAAATTAATATGCAATCTTTACTAGTTTATGTTGTTAAAATGTACCTGGTATTCTTTCAATTACCTCTTGTTATTGCATACATCAAATTTAATAACAGGGATTAAAGAGGGGTGGTTATTCACATAAATGGACCAAGGAAAACCATCCCACCTCAGCCAACATTAAGAAAATAAGTGAATCATTTTTTTAAAAAGCAATGATAGGGGGGTGCCTGGGTGGCTCAGTTGGTTGAGCGACTGCCTTCGGGTCAGGTCATGATCCTGGAGTCCCGGGATCGAGTCCTGCATCGGGCTCCCTGCTCGGCGGGGAGTCTGCTTCTCCCTCTCCCACTCCCCGTTTGTGTTCCCTCTCTCGCTGTGTCTTTCTCTGTCAAATAAATAAATAAAATAAAATAAAGTAAAATAAAGCAATGATAGGGGCTCTTGGGTAGTTCAGTCAGTTAAGTATCCAACTCTTGGCTTCATCTTGGGTCATAATCTCAGGGTTGTGAGATCCAGCCCCGTGTCAGGCTCCATGCTCAGTGCAGAGTCTGCTTGAGATTCTCCCTCTCCCGTCCCTGCTCATGCTCTCTCTCTCTCTCTCTCTCAAATAAATAAACAAATCTTTAAAAAGCAATAATAATACCAATTTGATTATAATAATATGCCATACCTCTTATTACTTAACTTGTTTTTTTTTTTTCTTTCCTGGAAGTATTAGCAAACACCAAAGGTTAAGAAAAAGAAATAAAAAGAATAGGAATGGAAAGAATGAAACAAATTCCCTTTATTCAAATATAATAGTGGATAATCTATATAAAAGTGAATAGAACAGAAGACCTAATAAAACAAAAAGTAAAGTTAAGCATGGTGATGCTGAAGACAAAATTTATATGCTAATATAAAAAACCACCCAAGTTAGAAAATAACAAGAAGTATAAAAATTCCATTGATAATAACAATATAAAATATAAAATAATAGGGATAAATTTAATAAGAAATATGTAAAAGCCATATGAACACACATTAAAAATTTTAACACATTAAAAATCAAAGACATAAAAAATACGTTGATTCAATAACATCATGGAATCCCACAGGGAAAGCTCAGTATTTTAAAGCTTTCCATAGTCACAAATCTATACATTTAATAACAATAACTTTCAAAATCTCCTTGGTGAGGTTTTGGGACCTTGATGATTTGATTAGAGAATTCTTCTGGAAAAATAAATGTATAAAATGAAATAAGAAAAATGAGCAAAAGAGGAATGATGGGTATAGGGTTTCATTCTCAGATGTTAAGTATATCTATCTGTCATCTACCTGTCTATCTATCTATCTATCTATCTATCTACCATCTGCATTAGAGTTCAGAAATGACTCAAGAACAGGCAAAAAAAGAGTCTAGGAATAAGCATGTATATAAGTCATAATGTGATCTTTGGAAAATAATGGCACTTAAATTATAGAGGAAAGTTAATAAGTGGCCTTTATACAATTGAGTGTATTTTTAGATAAAACATAAAATGATATCCCTACTCTCTACCTTTCACAAAAATAAAATTAGATGAATAGAAGTTTTAATATAGAAAGATTACTAGGGGAAAATAGGTAATAATATTTTTAGTAACTGCACTGTGAAAGTCCCAAGAGTGGCAAAATTCCCAAAAGATTGTAGAAATTCTCAAAATCTATAAATTTAGAGCCTAATGAAACTTGAAAAATATTTGCAATATATTTGAGGATTAATATCTTTACATCAAAAAGGCTAACAAATTGATAAGGAAAAGATAAATGGTAAATTAGGAAACAGGGCAAACATGAACACTTAAATTGCAGAACTATACTCACTAAAAAACATTAATGCAAATTTCCTATCAGATTAATAAACATTCAAAGAAATGCTGAGCTCTTTAATGGTATGACAAAGTCACTTACATTCACTTTTGGTTAAAGTGTGTTTTGAAAGAAACTTGCTGGAGCATAGTCTAACAATTTAATGAACATTTTAAAGGTATATATATCTTTTCCATCTGAAATTTCACTTCAAACAGTTTTTAAAAGACCTAGAAAAGCGTCCTATGACTTTAAGCACAAACATGTTCAGAGAAGTGATGGAAAACAGTTGTTTCCATTTGTAATCTATAGAGAAGTGGCTTACTTAAGGAACACATTTGTCCTTTTCCAAATTACCCCAAATTCTGCATCAGTAAAATTTTGAAGAGACATACTCCAAAGTCAGCGCAAGGACATCCAAGTACACCAGGAGTCAGGAGTTGGAGGCGCGCTAGCTGGGTAGACAGGAACCCACTGACGAAGGCAATCTGTTATGGGGCAGGTTGACTCTTGACTGACCCTGTAATTAGGTGCTTAAATGGGCTAGTGTTGTGAGGCACTTATTTTTCACTTAGGCGACAGTTTCTTAAGTGAATTTCTCTGGTCACATGAAGGTTAAAGATGGGTTTACAGAAATGTGCATCACTAACACCCAACGGCTGAATCCCAAGTTACCATCAACAAAAGCATACTTAATGTACTTTTTTATGTGCTGGAATTTCTTTGTTATTTTTCAAAAAGACCTGGAATAACATCTTCAGCTATTATGTTTCAGTATTGAACAGTTACTAGAAGGAGAATGCTATGAAGTCAGTACATTTACCCTCCATGGTTATAGGACTCAGCTTGTCTGATTCTTTAAGGCTCAGAGAAGTCCTCTGTAAAAGACCTCATGTTTTAATGAACTTTTAACAGAACAAACTCCTGCTGGTGGAATGCACTGAGGCCGAGGCATGCTTAGCTTTTTAGAGATTGGGTTGGATGAAAATAGTGATGTGTGTGTGTGTGTGTGTGTGTGTGTGTGTGTGCGCGTGCGGTAAATGTTGGAAAAGAAAGAACAATGTCATGAAATACCCGAGGAAAGCAAGATGATGACTAGAAGATATTAGAAAAGGGGAAGTCTCTTAGGGAAGTGAGTCTTCTTTGGGGGTAGATTTTCTGTAGATGGGCATTGGGGCATTCTCAGCATAAGGACAAACACAGACGTAGAGAAATCAGAAAGGGCTGGAAGGCCAAGACAGAGAGCAGAATAATCAGGCAGCCGTGCCAAACACCCACTGCAATTAGGAGAAGAGAAGGAAAAGATGGTGTTCAGATGTAAGCCTGGCTCAGCAGGAGAATGTTGCTGTGAGGCATGTCAGGAGATGGAGAAACTTATATTAGTGAGGAGGCTAGTGTTGCTGTAACCATGATTTAATAGGCATTTTAGAGCACAGATAATACCTTCGTGATATTTGAAAGTAAGAAAAAAATGTCTTGACTTTTCAGTATGCTTCCCTGAAATTTGGTGAAATGTGTGTGCCAAAAAATATGATTAGGAGGAAGTACACAATCCTGATTACAAATCTAGAAGGATATTTTATTTGATAAAATACCAGTGACACTATATATATATATATATATATATATATATTTTTTTTTTTTTTTTTTTTTTACTTCTGGGACCATGTTCAAATAAGACTTTGCCGTGTTGCTGTGGAGTAGAAATCCGTCATTGTTTCTTCTGGTGTGATTTTTCTATTCCAGGGTATCCTCTGTTGTACTATTGGAAGGAAAGGCAAGCCCTGTTAGGTTGAAAGCAAACATGAGCATCTCTGGCTTTGCTAAGGCACCACGAAAATTTGGCAGCGATGGGCCTGTCTTTAGATACCGCCCACCGAAGTGGCACTGGACTTTTGCTCTCACCCCCGAAAAAAGACTCTGTCTCCTGGTACAGTAAGAGACTGCACACATGTAGCTGGGAACTTCTCCTGGCTCTTTGTTGGTGAAGTACCCATAGTAAAGTTGAAGTTACTTTTGTTCACTTCTTGTCTTAGAGTGAAAGGGGAGTAACCTACTTCCATTGGTCAGTCAGCACATTTCATGCGTCATTCTGATTGTGTAGGAGATAGACACTTTTTTCATACCGTGAGTATTCTTGAATACTGCTGTTTGCAAAATATTGACTTGGGAAGTAGAAAAGAAGGAGGAGGAGGAAGAGAGGAAGGAGAAGAAAAATCGGACGTGAGTCCTGCTCTCAAATAGCTCACACCAGAAAATACAGTTCCTGGGTTCAAGGAGATTCACTTTTGGGGAAAATTAAGTTTCCACACACTCACACTTTCCGTGACTGCTACCTAAGGGTAAGAGTGTGGTACAGAGAGTGATGGCTTATGAGTGGAGGGAGGAGAGAGTGGGGCTGCAGTGGGCAAGAACTCAACAGTGAAGGAGGTAGGATTTGGATTTGGGGTAGAGCCCGAGAGAGAACAGGCAGAGGCAAAGGCACACACGTAGAAAGAAGTCAAACATACAGGAGGATCAGTCAGAGAAAATGGACCAAATGAAGGAGGAGGGGTGGGAGAGGTAAACAGGAAAGGGAGAAAAGGCCTTGACTGGAAGTCTGGGTGTACCAACCCAATGAACTTGGACCTAATTCTATAGGCATTTGGGAGCTTTTGAGAATCTAAAAGTAATAGGCTCAAAACACTTTTCTTTATTTTTATTATTGATTTATGTTTACCCTGAATTTCTGTGGCAGCACTGTGCAGGCTGGGTTTGAGGCAGGCTCCAAGTAGAGGTGTTCCAGGAAAGGCCACCTGAAATGGTGAAGGTCCCTAGACTCCTGCGGTAAAGATGTGGAAGGAAAGAAATGTTGTGCAGAGAACATGTTTTCACCAGTAGAAAGACCTCAGGTGGACATGTTAAAACATTTTTATTTCTCCTCAATTTTAAGGTCATTTGTCCAGTATAAAACTAATCAGGATGCAGGAATAGAAAAGAACATAATACTGATACATACTCTGGGCACCTGGGTGGCTTAGATGGTTAAGCGTCTGCCTTCGGCCCAGGTCATAATCCCAGGGTCCTGGGATCGAGCCCCGCGTTGGGCTCCCTGCTCAGTGGGGAGTCTGCTTCTCCCTCTCCTTCTACTGCTCCTCCTGTTTGTGCTCTCTCGCTCTCTCTGTCAAATAAATAAATAAAATCTTAAAAAAATGTATTGATACATATTAAACAGGAATGAATCTCACATTATGCTGAAGTGAAAGGAGCCAGATGCAAAAGTCCACGTACTGAATGATCCTATTCATATAACATGTTCAGAAAAGAAAAAGCCGTGGAGGCAGAAAGTGTACAGTGGCTGCCTGGGAGGAGGGATGGGAATGGGGAGTGGCAGCAGATCGTCACAAGGGATCTTCTGGGGGTGATGGAAACATTCGAAAACTGGATTCTGGTAATGGTCGCACAGCTCTGCAAATTTACTAAAGATCCTGGAACTGAACACTTACAACAGATGAATTTTATGGTACGCATATAGTATGTCAATAAAGGTGTTAAGAAAGACAAAAGGAATTGTTAAAACATGGGTTTAGAGTTAAAATGACATGCCACTGCGTTTGAGATTTGAATTTTTATACAGAATAAGTAATGATAAGGCATAACTTAAAGCCAGGCCACATCAGTGGATGTGGAAGCAATAAAAGAGAAACAAGCAAGTAGCCTGAACATGAGGATAAATTATATTCCCAAAGTTTGTAAATTGGTTGCTTGGAGCTTTGAATGCATTTTTTTCTATAAAGCAACAATGACATCAACAGTGTTTAATTTCTAGGCCAGCTCACTAAACTTTTAACCCATGGTGTTGATACATGTTAACAACATCATTTGAAATTCAACCAATCATTTCTTTTTTTTTTTTTTAGATTTTTTTAAAATTTTTATTTATTTGAGAGAGACAGAGACAGTACAAGCAGGGGGAGCGGGAGAGGGAGAAGCAGGCTCCCTGCTGAGCAGGGAGCCCGACGTGGGACTTGATCCCAACACCCTGAGATCATGACCTGAGCCGAAGGCAGACGCCTAACCAACTGACCCAGATACCCCTCAACCAATCACCTCTTATAGTGACTTTGTAAGAAAGTATATTCTTAGCTCCCACCCAAGGAGAACAGGAATTTCGATGCCTTCCTGTCTGCATGGACGTACGGCTATAGAGGGTTAGGTAAAACTTGCCCCAAGGTACCATTAATTTATCATTTTCCTAAGTGAAGGGATCCACCTAGGTCTGCTCCATAAGCTGAGTTCTGAGTTGAAAAATAGTCTTATAGACATTTCACAAGCTGTTGGCATATAATTATTCACAGTGTCTCCTACTCTGCCTCTACCACATTCTTAATTAATAAATTCTTTTTAGTTTATTCATTTTATTTTTGCTTTTTTTCTTTTATATCTCCTTATTTATTTTTGTGTTACTTCCTTAATTTCTCTTTGATCATTTTTTTTTTTCAGTTCATTCCACAGCATTGATTTCATCTGGAGTAGATATATGTTTCAGCTTTTATTTTTTTAGCCGTCTTCCTGAGTATTAGATTTCGTACATTCTAATATTTTGGTTTACAAGCTAATTTCTAGAGGAGATGTTTTTTCTCTTGTGTTTTTAAATTTTGATGTGTTTTATTTTTCTCTCTCCCTCCCTCCGTGCTCAGTTGATGATATCCTCTGTTGGTTTTATTGTTGCTTCTGTTTACTTCCTCAAGGTCCTCAGTTCAGAATGAGGCCTGGACTGGACTGATATTGGGTGTATGCCTGTCTGGTCAATGAACTAGCTTTTGGGTTGATTCAGTTAAGAGTTTATCACAATTTTTCTAGGTCATCCACCCCCCATAGTCTTGACAGTATCCTCAGAAATCAAATTCTAAAGCCCAGCCACCTGCTTGTAGACCTGACGCTAAGTGGACCTGTGACTTCAGCTCCATTTAGCATTTTGTGTTTCTGGTCCATGTTTGGTCCTCAGAGATGTTTATTTTGTTTTTGAGCTTGGCTAAACCTTTTTGTGTTTCTTTAAAAAAAAAATATTTCAACTGTTATTGGTATACATTTGGAAAAAATAGTTTGCTTCAAATTCTAAACTTCTCCATCTTCAAATCAGAGTCAACTTATATTTTTAAAACCTCTATATTTTTCATAAAACAAAAGCAACTATCTGAAATTTTTAGTAGCAAAGATGTGGGCAGCTACTGTAATTTCATATCCAGGTACTGTATCTTCTATTTTTTGTGGCTTAAGTTTTGAAAATAACTTCTTCTATATTAGATTATAAATTCATCTGCAGTGTAGACTTGTTTCTCAGAAAATTTCCTACTTCAAGAAATTTTGTTACCTTTTCTGTAAAACTACTTGAAAAACTTTTATTGTCATATATCTTTTGATGTGGATACTTTCCCTTGAGGATAGATACATTTTGGAGAATTCCTATTATTTTTTTCTTGCATAAATTACACCTGTAATACATCAACTGTGACTTCCAATTTTTGTTTATTTGATGAATAGAAATAATTTAAAAATTTTCAGAGTAACCAGAGTATAGAATCTTTGTATTTTTTGTGTGATTATTTTCTAATCTGTTACAGTGGCTTCATCGGTATTTAATTAGCCTGTGGGTTTTAGAGAGACCCCTCATCATAGGGTCTTTCAGATTACCACCCTTAGTTTTCTTAGGGATTATATTTTATGTGCAGAGTGCCTCGGTGTTTACATAACTTATTAAAATATGCAATCAAAGTTATAAGTGCACCTGGGAAAAGAAGGATAACAACCAGAGGAGTGAAATTACTGGAAAGTCAGTATCTTAGTTCCCATGATTAGCGTGCAGAAAGCAGAAAGTGATCTACCAGGAGTTAGAAGAATTGGAGAGCATGGGTTAATCTGATGAGTTAGCTATTAAAAAGATTAAAAATAGGTTTTATTTTTAACTGAAAAAGTGAGATGAAATTATTAAAATAATGTAATTTATTTTATTTTATATTTACTAAGTTTAGATTATGATTGCAATTGCACACTAATTCTTTAAATGACTATAGAACAAATCGTGTATTTTGTCACGTGTATTTTTTTTCTAATTTAATTGTATGGTACACAATCTGTCACTTTTTACTTCATTTTTGAATTTCACAGAGTTAATTTAGAAAAGTACTGAAAAGATAAGTTTTCCACAGGCTTCTCTTATACCCTTTATGTTAAAAGATTGTCATTTGAAGCATCTGAATTAATTTTCTCTTCTTCAGTTGTTAACTGGTATCCTCTGCTGGATCCTTAATTGTCACTGGCATTGGGTGCAACTCAGTTCTGGCATTCCTGTCTGGATTTAGTGTAATCCTTCATTTTCATC
Organism: Neomonachus schauinslandi; assembly: GCF_002201575.2. Classification (NCBI taxonomy): domain Eukaryota; kingdom Metazoa; phylum Chordata; class Mammalia; order Carnivora; family Phocidae; genus Neomonachus; species Neomonachus schauinslandi. The sequence continues at coordinate 93,181,548 of NC_058411.1, read as the reverse complement.
TTTTTTTTCTTCATTTTCATTTTTTTTTTTAAGATTTTATTTATTTATTTGACAGAGACATAGCGAGAGAGGGAACACAAGCAGGGGGAGTGGGAGAGGGAGAAGTAGGCTTCCCACAGAGCAGGGAGCCCAATGTGGAGCTGGATCCCAGGTCCCTGGGACCATGACCTGAGCCAAAGGCAGACGCTTAACGACTGAGCCACCCAGGCGCCCTCCTCATTTTCATTTTTAATAGCATTTGCTATCTATTTTGTGATTGGAACACATCATTTAATAATCAGTCAAAGCCTGACTAATGGGTGGGGTGGGACTTTATGTTAGAAAGGGAAGCAATGGGGGCGCCTGGGTGGCTCAGATGGTTAAGCGTCTGCCTTCGGCTCAGGTCATGATCCCAGGGTCCTGGGATCGAGCCCCGCATTGGGCTCCCTGCTTGGTGGGGAGCCTGCTTCTCCCTCTCCCTCTACTGTTCCCCCTGCTTGTGCTCTCTCACTCTATCAAATAAATAAATAAAATCTTTAAAAAAAAAAAAAGAAAGGGAGGCATGTTTGGGTACTAGTTTTATAAGTGATCAGTTCATTAGTGAATGTTTTCCTATAACGATGGCTTTTTCTTTTTTATACATCTGTGAATATGGTGTTTCCTGCAATGAATGCTTAGCTAATGAGGCTCCTTTGTACATCTTAGAAATAATAAATAAGAAACGTTATTCTTTTTTTTTTTAACTTTTTTTTAAATTTTTTTTTTTTTTAAGATTTTATTTATTTGCGAGAGAGAGAATGAGAGACAGAGAGCATGAGAGGGAGGAGGGTCAGAGGGAGAAGCAGACTCCCCGCTGAGCAGGGAGCCCGATGTGGGACTCGATCCCGGGCCTCCAGGATCATGACCTGAGCCGAAGGCAGTCACTTAACCAACTGAGCCACCCAGGCGCCCCAAGAAATGTTATTCTATTCTTGGAGAAATTTAAGTCATATAATGTCATCTGAAGAATAGTCAGAAAAAAAAAAAAAAAATGGACTTGGGAACCTGACTTGGCCATTTACCAAATGAGGAACCGAACAAGTCACTTTACTTCTCTGTTCCTCATTTTCCCTTGGTTTAAGATCAGCTAATTTCTAAATTCTTCCTGCTCTCACATAACCAAATACCTAGAATATTTCTGCAGCTAACATCTATATGTCTTTTCACATAGTATTTAAATATTTGTATTGGGTATTATTGCACACAGTCACAAAAGTGAGAAGATGAAGGTAGTTTTAAGCATCAGTTTTATCAGACTTATTTTGTGGTTGTGGTAGGTTGGGCAGGTCAGCTCCTTTCACAACAAACGCAGTGGGGGATCCAATATGTTTTCAGAGAGAAGTTTTATCGGAACATGTTGTCCAACAGTGCATATCCACCTTCAAAGGCAGGGGCTCAAACCAGTCTTGTTTAACCATTTTGTCTTTCTGAATCAGAAAAAAGGAGAGGCACAAGCTGACAGGATAGAACACTGCAGGATAAAGGAAAAATAAGTAAATCAATAGACTTTTAAAAATAAAGATATTAGACTTATACCTTCACATCTATCACATATTTTTCTTCTACACTTTTGGGTCTTTTTGGTACTTCTTTTTTATGTGTATATTGGGTTGTTGAGAGTTTGAGTTTTGTGTTGTTGACTTTAGTTTGACTTGTCATTTATTCTGAGTTCTTGCGGGGAGTGGAAGAATAATTTCTGTTCCGCTGGCCATCTGGGATTCATTTTCAGACTTTCTGACTCAGTAGCTTTTCCCAAAGTCTGTGTACTCAGACAAAGAGCTCATTTCTGTGTGCCTCTTCCTACTCCCCACCTGCTGCTTAGAGCATTCACATGTAGATATATCAGTACCATTTTACTCCCCAGGCTCCCAAAGTTCAGAGGTTGGAATGGACCATTGTCCCTTAATATTATCCTGTTACTGTCCAGATTGTAAACAACACCTCCTCTCTTGCTTCAACCTGGAACTTCAGAGAGTGGGACTAAAGGTGATGGGATATTGGGGAAAATACCAGCACCTTCTCTATTTGTACAAAGCCTGGACAGCACAGTTTGGGGAACTATCTGTCAGGTAATCAGAGAGCCTTCTATCAACAACACATGGACTAATAACTTAAAATTTATATTTAGCCCTCACACTTTTGCAGTGATGTAGATTCAATGAAATACTTTTTTTGTGTTTAACTACTTGTTCTAGACTTCTTAATTGTAATCAGATTGATGAATGTTTCTAAAATACTTCTGTTAAAATGATGGTTTACATTGCACAACATTATTCCGTCGTGATTTAGCGTAATACTTTTTATTTTTTTTAGCAGGCTATTTTTAATAGAATTCTTGTTGGCAGAATATATTGTGTATAGTACCATATAAATATAAATAAGGTTAACATTTATTATAGCCTTTGCTAAACATTACTAAATATTGTGCATGTCCAGTCTATAATGTGAAAGCTCAATAATTACTATTATTGACATTTGTTGTCATTCGGTATTACTTATGTTCAAAATGATGGTTATATTGTTTTTAAAGTCCTTTGGTGACATGACTTTAAAAAATATACTATTTCTTAAAAGATTTAAAAATTTTTAAACAATGATAACAGTCTAGAATTATAATATTCAATAATTTTAGGACATTAAGATATAACAATGTTTTAAACTTATAATCTAAATCGACTTGTTTCCAAATGAAAACCAACTTTAGCATATGTTTAAAAAAAAAAAAAAAAAAAAAAAAAAAAAAGGGGGGCGCCTGGGTGGCTCAGTTGGTTAAGCGACTGCCTTCGGCTCAGGTCATGATCCTGGAGTCCCTGGATCGAGTCCCGCATCGGGCTCCCTGCTCGGCAGGGAGTCTGCTTCTCCCTCTGACCCTCCTCCCTCTCATGCTCTCTGTATCTCATTCTCTCTGTCTCAAATAAATAAATAAAATCTTAAAAAAAAAAAAAAAAAAAAAAACTGCCTGAGTGGTGCAGTTGGTTAAGCTTCCGACTCTTGGTTTTGGCTCAGGTCGTGATCTCAGGCTGTTGAGGTCAAGCCCTGCATCGGGCTCCTTTCCCTCTCTCTCTACGCCTCCCACCCACCCACCCCTACACTCTCTCTCTCCCTCAAATAAATAAATAAATCTTAAAAAAAAATTGGAATAATATTTATGATTTGAAAATATTCTAAAGTGTTCTGTTGCTCCTGAGGCTTAAGGTGATTATATTTAGGACAGAAATTTAGGATTTTTGTTTACAGCAGTGCAATGGGTCTATTTTGGCTGCATGGATCACAAAATAAGAGGATGAGACCAGACCAGGGAGTGTGTCATATTGCTAGAATCATTGCTATGATTTTGATTGGCCCAGTAATTGAGAAGTCTAGACACTGTGGCCAGAGATTACAGCTTTGGGGAAATGGAAGTGCATAGGAGAGTGGAACTCTTGTCTTCAGCCTCCTTGATTAGCCTGTAATTCAGGAGTAATCATAGCTAGAGTTTGTGAATAGGTGACTTCCTCGCTTAAATACCCGTTCAAGCGTCACAGCGGAATACATTTGAAACTCAAGAGAGTCTGCAAGGCTTTAATGCAGTCTGGCTCCTGTCCTGTCTGGCTCATCTGCATTTCCATATTCTGCTCTCCATCCATACTAAAATTGTCCCAGTACATGCTCTCTGCATACATCCTCACCCCAACTCCGGCCATCACTCCAGGGGTCTTCTCATGTTTTTCTCTTTGCCGGGAGTACTTGGTCTTGCAGTTTTCTTTAGTTCATTTCTCCTTAATCTTTCAGATTGCGGTCTGTTGTCACTTCTGCTCAGACTTTGTGGGTCATCAAGGCCGGATATGAGGTACCTGCTTCAGGCCTTCATAGCTTCCTACATTTGCCCTTACTCTGCTCTTGTCCAGGCTATTCCATTCTTGCTGGGCACCTATCTCTCTCCCCTTTGAGTGTAAAGGGTGGGAGCTGCATCTATGCAGTTGCTGAGTCTTGTTCCATATTCTGTGGACAGCTACTCATACTGTGTTCTACTTAGTAGGCTCCCCACAAGGACTTCTTGAATGTCTGCTGAATGAATGAAAACAGGGATAAACCCAAAGCATAGATCTGGGAATGGTATCCTCCAAGAACATGAAGTAGCATCTCAATTAGAGACAATGACAGTGAGGCATAGAGCTTTTTCTTTTTTTTATGATGTTCAATTAGCCAACGTATAGTACATCATTAGTTTTTGATATAGTGTTCAATGATTCCTTAATTGCACATAACACCCAGTGCTTATCACATCACGTGGATAGTGAATATTTTTTTAAAGATTTATTTACTTATTTGAGAGATAGAAAGAGAGAGTATGGAGCAGGAGGGGCAAAGGGAGAGGGAGAGAGAGAATCTCAAACAGACTCCCCTCTGAGTGTGGAGCCTAACTGGGTGCTCAATATCAGGACGCTGAAATCATGACTTGAGCAGAAATCAAGAGTCAGATGCTTACCCGACTGAGCCACCCAGGTGCCCCGAGAAAATGATAGTGTATATTTTTAAGACTCTTGATTCATGTCACCATGATGTTTTTGAAAAAAGATAAGGCCATCTAGATCTCATCAGAGTCCTGTTAAAATGAGCACTCAACAGCATGGAATCCTCTACTTTTTGTTTTCTGTAAGTTTGAGAAAATTTTAGCAAATGTAAGGGTTCAAAAGCAGTGTGGTATGTAAAATTTTATACTTGTTTCATTTTTACTGAAACAAGTGGTTTAAAAACTATCCCCCTCAGTGGTATTTTTGTCTCTTTTGCTCATTTTATTTCTGGAGATATGAGTATTTTGCTAATTAATTTTTGTGAGTTGCTTATATATCTGAAATATTAGCCTTTGATTTTCTAGCAAATCTTCTTACACTTTTAAATTTAATCTGATTAATGTATTTTTGGGGAGAGAGGCACAGTGTTAAAAAACATCTAAATAGCCATATCTATTATTGACATTTTCCTTGGCAATTCTTATTACCTGGCTGGCTTGCTCAGTAGAGCACGTGACTTAATCTCAGGGTTGTGAGTTTAAGCCCCATGTTGAGTGTAGAGATTACTTAAAAATAAAACCTTTAAGAAATAGGTATAATTAAAAGGATATGTTAAGAAATCTCTGTAATATTATAAAAATGGGATTATAATTTTTAATCTAGGTATTTTCCATAGACACTATATGTGAATTTCTTGCCGTGGTATTAGTATATTTTACAAAAAAAACCCAAAAAACAAAAAAAAACCTCTTTTAAATATCTGCTTAGTATTTTAATATGTGCACATATTATAATCTATTTAACCAAATCCATACTATGGGACATTTAAGTTATTTTCAGCTTGTTGATGTAGAAATTTCTATAATGAACATTATTTTTTGTATAATTTTGTGTATCTTTGAAATTTTACCCTTAGGATAAATCACTTTTAAAAGAATTTCTATATCCAAGGTTATATAATATTTAAGGTTGTTGATACATTTTGCTAATTGCCTTTTATAAAGGAGATGCCAATCTACACTCATCATGAAATGTAAGAGAGCGCCCATTTCTCTCTTTCTTATCAAAACTAAATACAGTAGCCCCCCCTTATGCACAGTTTCAGTTACCCATGGGTCAGAGGCAGATGACCCTTCTCCTGACATATTATCAGAAGGTCACTGGTAACCTAAAGCTACGCCACAGTGTCTATGTCATGCAGCTCATTTCATCTCATCACTAGGCATTTTATTATCTCACATTATCATAAGGAGTAGCATGAATACAGTAGAATAAGGTATTTTGAAAGACAGAGACCACATTCACATAGATTTTATTACAGTATATTCTTCTAAGTGTTCCATTTTATTATTAGTTATTGTTAATCTATTCCTGTGCCTAACCTGTAAATTAAACTTTATCATGGGTATGTATGCATCGGGAAAAACATGGTAAATATAGGGTTTGGTGCTATCTGTGGTCTAAGGCATCTGTTAGGAGTCTTTGGAACATACACCTCATGGATTAGGGGGAGCTACTGAATTTTAATTTTTAATTCTATTTAGAAACCTACTTTCTATCTATTAGTGGGCTAGTAAAAGAAACATCTGTACCCCTTGGGTACCTGGTAGTCACAAACACAAATTCCCTTTTGAAGAATGAATTTTCAACCCATAACTCAAAGGCTTCTCACTGATAACGTCTCACACATGCACACACAGTTATTACAAAATACAAGAAAACAAAAAAAGCATCACCAAAATCAAAAATTTAAAATCACAAGGATTTTAAAAATTAGAATTATAGATATACCATACAAAATAAGTACATTTAAAAAAATAAAGGAATGGTTTAAAAATATAAGTAAGAAATAACTGACTATAAACATGAACGATTTGTTTTTTAAGGGGACCAGACAGAACTTATAGAGATTAAAAATGTAAAACTCAGAATTAAAAACTCAATGGGTAAGTTAAATGTTATAGTAGAGACAGGTGAGAAGAAAATCAGCAAGCTAAAAGAGAATTATGAAGTGATGCCCAGCATGAGGCACAGAGAGACAAAGAGATAAAAAAAAAAAAAAAAACATGAGAGATGATAGAATATCTGACAAACAGTTCATCAGAGTTCTGTGTGGGGTTAAAGGGATGGGGAGGGAAAACATTCAAGATGGTAAGTCTGGGAACTTAACAAAATTAAGGAGAGACAGAAATACTCAGATACAATGTAGGATTGGGGGGAAACATCCACACCTAAAAGAATTCTAGTGATTCTATGATTCTATGCAGAATAGTAAAGACAAAAAGATCTAAAAAGCAGCAGAGAGAAAAGACAGACGGAGTGACAGACCACCAGCTGACATCTCAGCTGCATCAAAGGAAACCCTAAGACTACAGAATAATGCCTTCAAAAATGCTGTGAGAAAATAAGTGAAATTAAAATAGTATACCCAGTGAAACGATCTTCCAAGAAAAACATTATTCAGTTGAGAGGATCCACAAAGTCAAAATTTGATTCTTTGAAAAGAATATCAAAATCGATAAACTTCTGGTAAGAAAAAAAAGCAAAAGCAACAAAACTAATATCAGAAATGAAAAAGGATCGGGCGCCTGGGTGGCTCAGTTGGTTAAGCGACTGCCTTCAGCTCAGGTCATGATCCTGGAGTCCCGGGATCGAGTCCCGCATTGGGCTCCCTGCTCAGCGGGGGGTCTGCTTCTCCCTCTGACCCTCTTCCCTCTCGTGCTCTCTGTCTCTCATTCTCTCTCTCAAATAAATAAATAAAATCTTTAAAAAAAAAATGAAAAAGGATCCATAGCTACAGGAAGTTTAAAAAATTGATAAGCAAATAATATAAATATCCCTCTGAACAATCATTAAACTATCAAAAGAAATTAAGCATGGTCTAAATAAGTGGGAGATACAATCTGGAACTTGATGAACATCCTTAAACTTATATGAAAGAGTAAAAGACCATAGGAACAACTGGATAGGAGAACCTCCCCACCAGATCTGAAGTCTTTTTGTAAAGCTATTATACTATAGAATATCCTGAGTCGTAGATAAATTGATTAATGTCCCAGGCAGCGGATCAGTGAGAAAAGAACAAATTCACAAATGATGTTGGAGAACAATTGATATCAACATAAAAACCATGAAAAGTATTTCCTGTTGCAAACCAAACACAAAAATGAAAAGTATTAAAGAATTAAAAAGTTGTGTGAACCTGGGGCACCTGGGTGGCTCAGTCAGTTGAGAGTCTGCCTTCAGCTCAGGTCATGATCCCAGGTAACCTGGGATCAAGCCCCCGAGTCAGGCTCCCTGCTTAGTGGGGAGTCTGCTTCTCCCTCTGCTCCTCACCCCCCTGCTTGTGACCTCTCTCTCTCTCTCTCTCTCTTTCAAATAAATAAATAAATATCTTTTTTTTAAAGTTGTTTGAATCTTTACATTTTGGAAAAAGTATAGGTGAACATTTTTATTTCCTCTAAATAGGGAAAGTTTTTATTCTTTTTAAGAAGACCCAAAAAGTATAATCTTTAAAGTAAAAGTTTCCTAAGTTTGACAGTAGTGAAATAAGAACTCAGTGTTTATCAGAAAACACTTTTTTGAAAGATCTTATTTATTTGAGAGAGACAGCGCACTTGTGAGAAAGTAGAGGGTGGGGCAAAGGGGGAGGGAAAGGGACAAGCGGACTCAGCTCTGAGGCGGGAGTCCGACATGGGGCTTGATCCCATGGCCCAGAGATCATGACCTGAGCCAAAATCAAGAGTCCAATGCCCACCCAACCGACTGAGCCCCTATTAGAAAACACTTTTAAAAAATAGTGGAGGGGCGCCTGGGTGGCTCAGTTGGTTAAGCAACTGCCTTCGGCTCAGGTCATGATCCCAGAGTCCCGGGATCGAGTCCCGCATCAGGCTCCCTGCTCAGCAGGGAGTCTGCTTCTCCCTCTGACCCTCCTCCCTCTCATGCTCTCTGTCTCTCATTCTCTCTCTTGCAAATAAATAAAATATAAAAAAAAAATTTTTTAAAATAGTGGAAAGAGGGCACCTGGGTGGCTCAGATGGTTAAGCATCTGCCTTCGGCTCAGGTCATGATCCCGGAGTCCTGGGATCGAGTCCTGCATCGGGCTCCCTGCTCTGCGGGAAGTCTGCTTCTCCCTCTGCCTCTCTCTCTCTCTCTCTCTCTCTCATGAATAAATAAATAAAATCTTAAAAAAAAAATAGTGGAAAGACAAGCCATATATAGAAGGTATTTGGATCACATAACCAACAAAAGATAACTCCCAGAATAAATGTATAACCCTAAAATCGATAAGAAAAGGATAATTAGAAAGTTTATAAAAGCCATAGGTAGGCACTTCATACAACAAATGTGAAAGGCCAGGCGCCTGGGTGGCTCAGTTGGTTAAGCGACTGCCTTTGGCTCAGGTCATGATCCTGGAGTCCCTGGATGGAGTCCCGCATCGGGCTCCCTGCTCGGCAGGGAGCCTGCTTCTGCCTCTGACCCTCCCCCCCGCTCATGTGCTCTCTCTCTCTCATTCTCTCTGTCTCAAATAAATAAATAAATAAATCTTTATTAAAAAAAAAACAAATGTGAAAGGCCAAAGAAATATTGCCTTGATACTCAAGTAATAATTAAAGAAATGAAAATTAAAACTACAAGGGATACCAACTTCTCCTATATTGACAAAAATAAGATCCTGTGTTAATGAGGATGTGGTATATGGAAACTTGTCATACAATGCTATGAGATTTACAGATCGGTACAAATCACTTTGGAGAAGAATTTGGGATAATCTCATAGTTAAGGAAGTGCATATCTTATGAATTATTGTCACTTTAGAAACTTCTGCAAATGTGAACCAGAAATCTTTACCGGAAGACTATTCACCGTAGGTTTTTTTTTTTTTTTTTTTGCAATAGTAACTCTTGAAAATAATTTAAACGGACACTTAAGAACAATAGATAAATAAATTGTATTATCATATAGCATAATACTTTACAGCAGTGAAAATGAAAGAACTATAGCTATAATCATCAACAAATTTGAATCCCACAAATATAAATTTCATCACCATCATTTTAAAATAGTTAATGGTGTTCCATTGTATACATATGCTAATCATCTATCAAATAAAGCAAATTGGAACATTATAAACAATGTATTAATTTTTATATGAAAATATAAAACAAAAAAATTAAATAGGTCAGTTGGAAATACATATTTAAGGTTAAGATGTTAAATGAAACCAAAGAAATCATACACATGAAATTCAAAGTATTGGTCACCTCTGACAGTAGGCAGAGGTATAGAATCAGGGAAGGTTCTATTTCTTTAGCCAGAATGGGGACACTTTGTTAATATTCCTTTGACATTTCATTAGCATTATTTATTTACTATGAAATGTATAAAATATGGAAAAAATAAGCACAGGACAAAAATGGATAGCACCGTGAATTATCTCAAAGCGCTTACCTGCATAATCACTACAAAGATTAAGTAATAAAATATTCAGCATTGTAGAAACTACGTCCTCCTGTCCTGGAAAGGTAACTACTATTCTTACAGATTTAATATCTGTTCGTGCATCCTTAACCCTGTTGGGGTTTTTTGCCCCCTTTTTTTTTAACTCAACATGAATGAAGTCATATAGCTAATTATTTTGTGTCTGGCTTATTTGGTCAATATTATGTGGATAGATTCACACATTTTATACGTGATGTTGAATGTCTCTAGATCTCTCATTTTCACTGTTGTATATTTTTCCGTTGCATGGATACATCACAATATCTATCCATCCCACTGTCAGTGGACATTTAGGTTCTAGCCTGGGGTAATAATGAATAATGGTGCTGTATAGGTATGTCCATGTTTCTTTGTATACAACATTGATAATCCTAAAAACACCAAATTTATGTTTTATATGTTATGTTGTATGTATTGAATATTACATAATAATAAATAATATAAGAAACCTTCTTTGCCAAATTAATAGGTAAGAATGGTATTGTTATTTCAGTTTTGCTTCTATGTTCTACCGGTGGTAAGCATTTCCTCTCATATTTTAATTTGGATGCTATTCTTTGTGAATTGCTACTGATGCTATTTGCTCATTTTTCAGACTGTATAGTAATCTTTATTTTTGAAATCATTTATTAATAATTATATTAACCTTTATACTATCTTATTAGAGGAAATATTTTTTTTTTACGTTTGCCCCATTTTGTTTTTTTACCTTTAAATCATTTAATGGCTGATTTTTTAAACTTTCTTTTTTTATGATTGTAAATTAAATATAGCACTGCAAAAAACTCCATAAAACTAAAAAAAAAAGTAAACAACAACAAAAAAAACCCCTGAGGTATAAATAAAGATCATTTTAATCCTCTCTTCCCAGTTAATTGTTGTTAACATTTTGGTGCATGCCTTTTCTGACGACACACACACACACACACACACACACACACACACATAATATATATATTTATGTTGACTATAACTATATATAATGTATACATATATTTATATTATATATTAAATAGATGTGTGTAAATCTGCTTACATATGTAAATATATCAATATGTAAATATATCTATATATTCATATGTGTAGTTTTACAAAAGGGGGATTATTTTTTCTGCCTAAGAGAGCATTTTTCCCCAATAAAGATAGTTTTACACCATCATTTTAAAATAGTTAATGGTGTTCCATTGTATACATATAATAATCATTCATTCAACAAATATTTATTGAGTCTCTTAGTAATGCTATAGGCATGGGGGACAGAACAATGCACAGAACTCCTGCAAAAGTGGAGTTTGAATGCTATGGGGGAAAATATACAGTAAACAAATATTTTTCCATGTGATATAAGGTAATCATAAGTACTAGGAAGGAAAAAACAAGGAAGAGGATAGAGAGTAATGGGTTGGAATGAGGGGAGAGGGTACCCAAGGTAGGCTTCATAAATGAACATAAACATACCTGAAGTATGAGAGCCCACCATGCCAATATTTTGGGCAAAATCATTTTAGGCAGAGAAAGAACAATGTATAATGCAAGAATTACAAAAAAAAAAAAGAAAGAAAGAAAGAAAAGCTCTTTGATATTGGTTAACCTCTAGGTTACTTTCAAATACTTCAAATTTTAAACAAATTTGAAGAGACCATTTTTGTCAAGACTTTCTAAATTCTTGCAGGTGTTCTGTACTTTTCCTTAATTTTTTTAAAACTATTTATTTATTTATTTTTGAGAGAGAACGCAAGTGTGCAGGCAAAGGGAGAAGCAGGCTCCCCACTAAGCAGGGAGCCCAATGTGGGGCTCGATCCCAGGGCCCTGGGATCATGACCTGAGCCGAAGGCATGTGCTTAACCGACTGAGCCACCCAGGCGTCCCATGTTCTTAATTTTCTTTTTTTTTTAATTATTTTTTATTTTATTATGTTATGTTAATCACCATACATTACATCATTAGTTTTTGATGTAGTGTTCCATGATTCATTGTTTGCATATAACACCCAGTGCTCCATTCAGTACGTGCCTTCTTTATATACCCAACACCAGGCTAACGCATCCCCCCACCCCCCTCCCCTCTAGAACCCTCAGTTTGTTTCTCAGAGTCCATAGTCTCTTATGGTTCATCTCCCCCTCCAATTTCGCCCCCTTCATTTTTCCCTTCCTGCTTTCTTCTTCTTTTTTTTTTTTAAACATAATGTATTATTTGTTTCAGAGGTAGAGGTCTGTGATTCAACAGTCTTACACAATTCACAGCGCTTATCATAGCATATACCCTCTCCAATGTCATATCACCCAGGCACCCCATCCCTTCCACCCCCACCACTCCAGCAACCCTCAGTTTGTTTCCTGAGATTAAGAATTCCTCATATCAATGAGGTCATATGATACATGTCTTTCTCTGATTGACTTATTTCGCTCAGCATAATACCCTCCAGTTCCATCCACGTTGAAAATGGCAAGATCTCATTCCTTTTGATGGCTGCATAATATTCCATTATATATATATACCACATCTTCTTTATCCATTCATCTGTTGATGGACATCTTGGCTCTTTCCATAGTTTGACTATTGTGGACATTGCTGCTATAAACATCAGGGTGCACGTACCCCTTCGGATCCCTCCATTTGTATCCTTGGGGTAAATACCCAGTAGTGCAATTGCTGGGTTGTATGGTAGCTCTATTTTCAACTTTTTGAGGACCCTCCATACTGTTTTCCAGAGTGGCTGCACCAGCTTGAATTCCCACCAACAGTGTAAGAGGGTTCCCCTTTCTCTACGTCCCTGCCAACATCTGTCGATTCCTGACTTACTAATTTTAGCCATCCTGACTGGTGTGAGGTGGCATCTCATTGAGGTTTTGATTTGGATTTCCCTTATGCTGAGTGATGTTGAGCACTTTTTCATGTATCTGTTGGCCATATGAACGTCTTCTTTGGAAAAATGTCTGTTCATGTCTTCTGCGCATTTCTTGATTGGATCATTTGTTCTTTGGGTGTTGAGTTTGATAAGTTCCTTATAGATTTTGAATACTAGCCCTTTAAATGATATGTCATTTGCAAATATCTTCTCCCATTCTGTCGGTTGTCTTTTGGTTTTGTTGACTGTTTCTTTTGCTGTGCAAAGGCTTTTTATCCTGAAGTCCCAATAGTTCATTTTTGCCCTTGCTTCCCTTGATTTTGGCAATGTTTCTAGGAAGAAGTTGCTGTGGCTGAGGTCGAGGAGGTTGCTGCCTGTGTTCTCCTTTAGGATTTTGATGGATTCCTGTCTCACATTTAGGTCTTTCAACCATTTTGAATCTATTTTTGTGTGTGGTGTAAGGAAATGGTCCAGTTTCATTCTTCTGCATGTGGCTGTCCAATTTTCCCAACACCATTTGTTGAAGAGACTGTCTTTTTTCCATTGGACATTCTTTCCTGCTTTGTCAAAGATGAGTTGACCAGAGAGTTGAGGGTCCATTTCTGGGCTCTCTATTCTGTTCCTTTGATCTATGTGTCTGTTTTTGTGCCAGTACCATACTGTCTTGATGATGACAGCTTTGTAAGAGAGCTTGAAGTCCGGAATTGTGATGCCACCAGCTTTGCTTTTCCTTTTCAACATTCTTCTGGCTATTCAGGGTCTTTTCTGGTTCCATACTAATTTTAGGATTATTTGTTCCATTTCTTTGAAAAAAGTGGATGGTATTTTGATAGGGATTGCATTAAATGTGTAAATTGCTCTAGGTAGCATTGACATCTTCACAATATTTGTTCTTCCAAACCATGAGCATGGAACGTTTTTCCATTTCTTCGTGTCTTCCTCAATTATTTTCGTGAGTATTTTATAGTTTTCTGAGTACAGATTCTTTGCCTCTTTGGTTAGATTTATTCCTAGGTATCTTATGGTTTTGGGTGCAATTGTAAATGGGATCGACTCCTTAATTTCTCTTTCTTCTGTCTTGTTGTTGGTGTATAGGAATGCCACTGATTTCTGTTCATTGATTTTATATCCTGCCACTTTACTGAATTCCTGTATGAGTTCTAGCAGTTTTGGGGTGGAGTCTTTTGGGTTTTCCACATAAAGTATTATATGATCTGCAAAGAATGAGAGTTTGACTTCTTTTTTGCCGATTTGGATGCCTTTTATTTGTTTTTGTTGTCTGAGTGCTGTGGCTAGGACTTCTAATACTATGTTGAATAGCAGTGGTGATAGTGGACATCCCTGCTGTGTTCCTGACCTTTAGGGGAAAGCTCTCAGTTTTTCCCCATTGAGAATGATATTTGCTGTGGGTTTTTCATTGATGGCTTTTATGATATTGAGGTATGTACCCTCGATCCCTATACTCTGAAGAGTTTTGATCAAGAAAGGATGCTGTACTTTGTCAAATGCTTTTTCTGCATCTATTGAGAGGATCATATGGTTCCTGTTCTTTCTTTTATTAATGTATTGTATCACATTGATTGATTTGCGGATGTTGAACCAAACTTGCAGCCCAGGGACAAATCCCACTTGGTCGTGGTGAATAATCCTTTTAATGTACTGTTGGATCCTATTGGCTAGTATTTTGATGAGAATTTTTGCATCCATGTTCATCAAGGATATTGGTGTGTAATTCTCCTTTTTGATGGGGTCTTTGTCTGGTTTTGGGATCAAGGTAATGGTGGTCTCATAAAACGACTTTGGTAGTTTTCCTTCCATTTCTATTTTTTGGAACAATTTCAGAAGAATAGGTATTAATTCTTCTTGAAATGTTTGGTAGAATTCCCCTGGGAAGCCATCTGGCCCTGGGCTTTTGTTTGTTGGGAGATTTTTGATGACTGCTTCAATTTCCTTAGTGGTTATAGGTCTGTTCAGGTTTTCTATTTCTTCCTGGTTCAGTTTTGGTAGTTGATACATCTCTAGGAATGCATCCATTTCTTCCAGGTTATCTATTTTGCTGGCATAGAGTTGCTCATAATTGTTTGTATTTCTTTGGTGTTGGTTGTGATCTCTCCTCTTTCATTCATGATTTTATTTATTTGGGTCATTTCTCTTTTCTTTTTGATAAGTCTGACCAGGGGTTTATCAATCTTGTTAATTCTTTCAAAGAACTAGCTCCTAGTTTTGTTGATCTGTTCTACTGTTCTTTGGGTTTTATTTTATTGATTTCTGCTCTGATCATTATTATTTCTCTTTTCCTGCTGGGTTTAGGCTTTATTTGCTGTTCTTGCTCCAGCTCCTTTAGGTGTAGGGTTAGGTTATGTATTTGAGACCTTTCTTGTTTCTTAAGAAAGGCTTGTATTGCTATATACTTTCCTCTTAGGAGTGCCTTTGCTGCATCCCAAAGATTTTGGACAGTTGTGTTTTCATTTTCATTGGTTTCCATGAATTTTTTTAATTCTTCTTTAACTTCCTGGCTGAACCATTCTTTCTTGAGTAGGATGCTCTTTAGCCTCCATGTATTTGAGTTCTTTCCGACTGTCCTCTTGTGATTGAGTTCTAGTTGCAAAGCACTGTGGTTTAAAAATGTGCAGGGAATGATCCCAATCTTCTGGTTCCAGTTGAGACCTGATTTATGACCTAGGATGTGATCTATTCTGGAGAATGTTCCATGGGCACTAGAGAAGAATGTGTATTCTGTTGCTTTGGGGTGGAATGTCCTGAATACATCTGTGAAGCCCATTTGGTCCAATGTGTCATTTAAAGTCTTTATTTCCTTGTTGATCTTTTGCTCTGATGATCTGTCCATTTCAGTGAGGGGGGTGTTAAAGTCCCCCACTATTATTGTATTGTTGTTGATGTGTTTCTTTGCTTTTGTTATTAATTGGCTTATATAATTGGCTGCTCCCATGTTAGGGGCATAGATATTTACAATTGTTAGATCTTCTTGTTGGATAGACCCTTTAAGTATGATAATAGTGTCCTTCCTCATCTCTTATTATAGTCTTTGGTTTAAAATCTAATTTGTCTGATATAAGGATTGCCACCCCAGCTTTCTTTTGGTGTCCATTAGCATGGAAATGGTTTTCCACCCCCTCACTTTCAATCTTGGGGTGTCTTTGGGTCTAAAATGAGTCTCTTGCAGACAGCATATCGATGGGTCTTGATTTTTTATCCAACCTGATATCCCGTGTCTTTTGATGGGGCATTTAGCCCATTTACATTTAGGGTAACTACTGAAAGATAGGAATTTAGTGCCATTGTATTGCCTGTAAGGTGACTGTTACTGTATATTGTCTGTGTTCCTTTCTGGTCTATGTTGCTTTTAGGCTCTCTCTTTGCTTAGAGGACCCCTTTCAATATTTCTTGTAGGGCTGGTTTCATGTTTGCAAATTCCTTTAGTTTTTGTTTTTCCTGGAAGCTTTTATCTCTCCTTCTATTTTCAATGACAGCCTAGCTGGATATAGTATTCTTGGCTGCATATTTTTCTCATTTAGTGCTCTGAATATATCATGCCAGTCCTTTCTGGCCTGCCAGGTCTCTGTGGATAGGTCTGTTGCCAATCTAATGTTTCTACCATCGTAGGTTACAGATCTCTTCTCCCGAGCTGCTTTCAGGATTTTCTCTTTGTCTCTGAGACTCGTAAGTTTTACTATTAGATGTCGGGGTGTTGACCTATTTTTATTGATTTTGAGGGGGGTTCTCTGTGCCTCTGGATTTTGATGGCTGTTTCCTTCCCCAAATTAGGGAAGTTCTCTGCTATAATTTGCTCCAATATACTTTCTGCCCCCCTCTCTCTCTTTCTTCTTCTTCTGGGATCCCAATTATTCTAATATTGTTTCATCTTACAGTATCACTTATGTCTCGAATTCTGCCCTCATGATCCAGTAGTTGTTTATCTCCCTTTTTCTCAGCTTCTTTATCTTCCATCATTTGGTCTTCTATATCACTGATTCTCTCTTCTGCCTCATTTATCGTAGCAGTTAGAGCCTCCATTTTTGATTGCACCTCATTAATAGCCTTCTGGATTTCAACTTGGTTAGATTTTAGTTCTTTTATTTCTCTGGAAAGGGTTTCTCTAATATCTTCCATGCTTTTTTCAAGCCCAGCTAGTATTTTAAAGATACTCTAGTTCCGACATCTTACTAATGTCCGTATTGATTAGGTCCCTGGCAGTCGGTACTGCCTCTTGTTCTTTTTTTTAAGGTGATTTTTTTCTGTCTTGTCATTTTGTCCAGAGGACAATAGATGAATGAGAGAACAAAATGCTAACAGGGTAACAACGTCCCCAGAAAAATATACACTAAACAAATCAGAAGAGACCTGAAACTGGGGGAAAAGAAAGGGAAAGAAAGAAAAAGAAAAAGATAAAACAAACAACAGAAAAAACAGAATATGATCAAATATGATCAGGCTGGTGCATAAATCAGTGCCACACACTAGATTTTGGGCGTATTTTGGTCTGTTAGAAGAAAGTGCCTCCCAAAATTTTAAAGAAAGAAAAACTTATAAATGTACAAAAATAAGGGTAAATACAATGAAGGGTTGGAATATGACTGTAAAGATGAAAATTATAAAAGATTTTATAAAAGGAATTGTTAAGATAAGAAGTTGGTTGAAAAAAGAAAGAAGGGGATTTAAAGAAAAAGGGGGGAGATCAGGCAGGAGACTAGAACAAAGCCATACACTAGAGATTTAGGGTATATTTTGGTCTGTTAGAAGAAACTGTATCCCAAAATTTTAAAGAGAGAACAACTTATATATACGTACCAAAAATAAGGTTAACTACTATGAAGGGATAGAATATGACTCTAAAAATGAAGAATAAAAAAGACTTTTTAAAAAAGGGATTGATAACATGTTGTTTGAAAAGGGGAAAAAGAAAAATTCAAAAAAAGAAGAAAAAGAAAAAAAGAAAATTTAAAAAGTTAACTGAAAGACAAAAGAATCATGGGGAAAAAGCCATGAATTCTATGTGCAGTAGTATTCCCCTAGCGCTGGAGTTCTGCCATTCTCATTGATCGGTAAACGTGGTCTTGGCTGGCTGTTCTTGCTGATCTTCTGGGGGAGGGGCCTGTTGCCGTGGTTCCCAAATGTCTTTGCCAGAGGCGGAATTGCCCCGCCCTTGCTGGTCCCGGCTAAGTAATCTGCTCAGGTTTGCTCTCGGGAGCTTTTGTTCCCTGCAAGTTTTCCATACAGCTTTGGAGGACAAGAAAGAAAATGGCGGCCTCCCAATCTCCACCCCAGAGGAGCCAAGAACTAGGGGCCCCACTCCTCAGTGAGCCCCCAGAGAAAAGCGGTCACACTCCTGTCTCCCCAGTCTCCGGCTGCACTCTGTGCTCACCCGGCCTCTGACTGAGCGTTTCTGTCTCTGGCACACGACCCCGTGTGGAGTCTCCAAACCCAGCAGATCCCTGCGGTGTGCTCCTGTGATGCTTCCCCCCGGGGGAAGAAGGGGAGTCTCTCTGGATCTGCCGCTTGTTGGGTCCCTGCTGGAGGAGCAGTGGCCCGACTGTGCCGTGGATCATGGTTTATGGCAACCCTGAGCTGAGAGCCCACTCCTTGGCTCCATCTCTGCAGCCGGCTTCCTCACTCCGATACCTGGGAGCTCGGCCGCACTCAGGCACCCCCAGTCTTTCTGTGACCCCAAGGGTCCTGAGACCACATTGTCCCAGAGAGGGTTCCACCCGCCGCTTAGCCACCGGAGCAACATCCCTCAGCGGAGCCGACTTCTAAAAGTTCCGATTTTGTGCTCCGCGGCTCTATCACTTGCCAGAAGCGGCCGACGGAGGCCCCCTCCCCCGCTGTCTATCCTCCCGAATATCATCTCAGATTCATTTCTCTGCACGTCCTACCTTCCAGAAAGTAGTCACTTTTCTGTTCAGACAGTTGCTGATGTTCTTTTCTTCGATCTGTTGAGTTTGTAGGTGTTCAGAATGGTTTGATCCCCATCCAGCTGAATTCCTGGCACCAGATGAAATTTAGGTCTCCTACTCCTCCTCCATCTTGCTCCTCCCTCCCTCCTTAATTTTCAAACCTGCTTTTTTCCCTTTGTATGTCTTCATGGCTATGTTGATAGGAAGATATGAAATCATATATGAAAAGACATTAATCTGATGCTATCTTACTTCATAGGCCAAATTCATATTTTTTAAAGGAAAAATAAAAGTTTTAGGAAGGAAAAAATAATTTTTAAGGAATATTGGAATATAGAATGTTTAATTTAGAGGGAAGTTTTTATAGCAGACAAAATAATTGAAATAACTTGCCTTTAATTGTACTTCTACTTAATACTTTCATTTTATGCCATTTTAATATGGAAATTTTAATAAAATCACTTAAAAAATAAGAACCCTGACACATAATTTTTTTTTTAATCTCCTTTAGGTTGCTGATGCCAAGTCTTTCTCAGGACCTTTTAATGTCTTGCCTGTGAAGACAAAATGGAGTAACATTGGCTTTCATATCCTTCTGTTTGATCTGGAAAATCTTGTTGAACTTTTGCTGCCAACTCCAATCTGTGATGTTGACCCTTCCAATTCATTCTATGGTAGTGAGATCCTGAGAAGAGCCAAAAGCACAGTGGAGAAGAAAACATTGACGCTAAAAAGAAATAAAACTGCCTGTGGTTCTCTCTCCGCGGAGGCGCAAGCCAAGCTTGTTGGTGAAAACCCAGCCCAAGGAGATAATGCTGTCAAATTCTTAGAAGAAAGTGATGGCATTAAAAGGCAGAAGAAAACAAAGAACTCCAAAAAGATGCACCCTAAGCCATCAAGAAAAGTGGATGCCAGCATCACAATAGACGTAGCTAAATTGTTCCTATCTTGCTTTTTGCCATGGGGAGTGGATAAAGAATTAGATAATCTCTGCATTAAGCATCTCAATATTCTAAAGCTTCAGGGTTCTGTTTCTTTAGGACTTGCCGCAAATGAAGATCGCTTCTCGTTAATGCTGCCGGGGTGGGATGAATGCAATGCTGAAATGAAAACAGATAATTCAAAAGTTAATTTATTTTCCAAAAAAGTTTTGGACTTGTCAAATAAATACACGTCCACGCTTCCAAATCAGGTTGGGATGCCAAGAGGACTGGAGAATAATTGTGATTCTTTGCACGAGTCAAGCACTATAGTTTATTTATTGAGCAGACTATTTATAGTTAATGAGTTAGTTAACATGCCTTTAGAGTTGGCATGTGGAACTGACAGGTAAGACATGCATAAAGATTTTGACTACTGTTATTTGGGACATTAAAAAAACTATCATTATTTGCTATATTTGGCTTTTTACCCTCGCTCCCTCCTCTCCTTCCTTCCTTTCTTCCTTTTTTCAAATGAAAAGTAAGCATGCAACAGCTCCTTTAGCTCAAAACACATGTAAGAAAAACTTCCTCTTAATTCTTTGGGATCAGAAGATAATTTGGGCAATAAATCTATATATTTTAAAATTTATTCATTCAACAAATATCCACTGCTCTCATAATATGTGTCAGGAAAATCATAGTGCTGGGAGCTGAATGATTTAATAGATAGGTAGACCGAGAGATAGATGATAGATTGACTCATACACACCTTGAAATCCATTTTACTTGCTGTGAATTAATTATGAACAAAGAACATGTAAGTAAATGCCAATGATAATGTATTTCATATATCATCGGAAAAAGTTTTACAATTTCATACCTCAAATCCCACCATTTAATTTATACTTTGGCATATTAAACTAGAGGTGGCAATCAGTAATTCATTTACAAAAAGTACAGTTTAGTAAAAATAGCTATTGTTTTTTGAATGTTTAATATCTATTAGTCACCATGTAAGCACTTTACTTACATGATTTCATTTAATATGCAAGGCTAGGATATAAGTACTATTACTTTGCTCTTTGTAAAGATGAGGATATTGAGACTTACGGAGAGAAGATATCAACTCCAAGATTAATTCAGCTCCTTAGAGGCTGATTTAAAGCTGAGCACCAGTCTAATTCAAGAGCCTGATTCATTACCAACCTTAACTCTGTGTGTTTACCTTCTTCCACTGCTAAAATTCAGTCTGATGTTAGAGGATTGAATTCACGTGCTTACTGCATATGTCCTTAGCACTAGCCTACAGAGGAAATAGAAATAAATTTCTCATTTGGGTAGGAACTAATTCAGATGATAAAAATAATGCACATGAAATAAATAGAAAACACTGAAAGTAGGGTAAAGGAATGAGGAAAAATCTTTGTACTATAGGTAAGTATTTTGGTTTTCAGAGTAAAGAGAATAATTAGCATGAGATGAAATCATTGGGACGCTTTTACAGAAGAGACATTGTTTGCACTGCCCATACATGGTGGTAAACGGTCCTTGACATTTCTGTTATGTGATAAGGAGCTCAGTTCCAGGCACTGTATGGTCAGCACAGTTCTTGCCCTCAGTGGACCTACAGTTTAGTAGCAAGTCTATGTGGATTATTTAGGATTCGATGTTATGCTTCCTTACATTATAATGCTTCTATACTACAGCTATACTACAAGGTTTCCCATTTTCTGTTCTGTGGCCCTAATACGGAGGAATAGACTGGTAAAATTTTGTGGTTTGTTTACTTAATTTTCCTCTCTTCTGTGTATATACACACACACACACACACACACACATACATATACACACATTTAAGTTTCATATAGGCTTCTTTTACTTTTCTTTCTATGACCAAGAAAATTATAAAGCACTAAAAGCATGATATGCAAAAAATGCAGTCAGCCTGGAGCCTGAAAACCTGGGAATAAATCCTGGTTTTGTTGTTTAACTAGCCACACGTAGCTTTGGACAAGTCACCTAGCCCCTCCGAGCCTTGCTTTCCTCATTTAGAAAATGAGGTGGGTGGGATAGGTGACTGCTAAGATTTCTTCAAATTCTTAAAAACTTGGGCTGCTAGCAAATTATATCTGCCTAATCATGATCCCACAGATCCAGTGAGGGACTTCGTTACTGTTTGTTGGAGGTTTTCATTCTGAGTTCGCCGCAGATACGGCATACAGGACGTAGAGGGTGTGTCTGGTGCGCGGAGGGGGGATTATGGGCTTTCAGCCTGCCTTCCACTCCATGGCCTTAAAATTGCTGCCATACATTAGTTAATTCTTCACAAAATTCTTCATTAAAGCAAATTATTGAAGGAGTTGTCAGGATTAGAGACTGCTTCCCAAAATCAGTCACTTCAACGTTGATCTGCTGTCAGACTGCGTGTTATTTTTTAGGAAATCAAAATAATGTGTATTGGATTTGTCACACCAAATCCTTCCAACAGATTTGGCCATTTCACTGACATTTCACTGTGGTTGTGAGGGTTGAGAAATCCTTGTGGGCTTAACAACTGGGCGCATGTCGTAACTGCATTTTAAGGAAAGAGCCATCTGCCTATGAGAATATCCCTGAACAGTATCTGAAAGTTGCTATGACTGAATCACTGGCCTGCCTTCCTCGGGTCCTTACAGTACCTGGGGAGAACTCTGGCAGATGTCAACATATTAGGATTCAAAAATACTGCATTAACCACGAATTACATGACCCAACGTAGTGGGAGTGCTCTTGGAAAAGTGAGTCACAAAATAATTCTGGTAAATTAAGAGTCAAAACTGGGATTAAGGTTTTAGGTAGGAACAAAATGGGGAAATTTACCAAAGAGAATAATGTTGAACAAGATTGCTAAAAATAATCTGTGTTCAATTCCCAAAATTTTTTGAAGTGGTCATGCACTCAAATCTTCAATTTATTTCTAAAAATACTTTTCATATATCTTTAATGATATCCTCTGTTTCTCCTCCCACAGGTCTTTCAAAATGGAATCTGTGCACAGCAAGGCAAAAAGTTCTGGGAATGAGATTTTGACTATTTCAAGCTTCTATGGTTACTTACGAAATGGTAAAGGACTTACAGATATGAGTCTGATTTTTTTTTCCTTTATGAAATAGAATAACTAGCCTGTCTATAACTGGATTGCATGCTACAGTTTAGAATGAGCAGTGTTTGCATTTATTATTTTAGTCTGCATTTCACATGGCTATACTTTTGTATTCTGCCTGTATTTGAAATATACATGATTTTTTATTAAAATTAATAATGTTACAAGACATGTAATGTGATGAATTTCATCAAATGATCTTGAAATGCCTGAAAGTCTGAAACTTTTCAGCAAAAGAAATATTTGGATATTAAATTAAGGTCACCTGTGATTTATGGGGAAGTTTATTACATCATTATCTTTATTACCAAATAAATGATTATTATATGAGAGAATTTTATAGCTTTTTCAGAAGGTTGTATACTGATCCTTGAATTCTTCTGCATAATAGTCTTGGTGTTTAGATTTTCTTTTGATGCCAAATAGCTAATTTATCCTCAAAACCTGCTTCTCTAAATCTTTGACATCTCAGTAAGTGGCAAATTTGCCCTTCTAGTTGTTCAGGCCAAGAACTTTGGTGTCATTTTGACCCTCCCCTTTTTTGTGTACCCCACACCCAATCTTTTAGTAGATATATTGGTTCTGAGTTTCTCTGTACCCACAGGACCGCCCCCCCCCAGAGTCTTCATCTCTCCTTGCCTCCCAACCACCCTTCCGCTCCTAACACTCCTTCCCATACTCTATTTGAAATTAAGCAGCCAGAATGACCTATTGGAAACAAAGTCAGAACGTTATGCTTCTGCTTAAAACCTTTCAGCAGCTTCTGTTCCACTCTGAATAAAAGCCACAGTCCTTAGGAGAGCGTACAAGGCCCAGTATAACCTGGCTGTTCTGCTTCTGTCATTACATGCACACCCCACCATCTGACCTCATCTCCTTGTACTTACTGACCCCTTGCTTCAAGTGGTCCGGCTACACGGGACCTTTTACTCTGACCCAAACATGACAGGCAGGTCTTAGGGCCTTCTGCTGCCTGGAATGCTCTTTCCTCGGATCCCAGAGGTGAACCTGCTGCCTCCCACCTCCACCTTACATCCTTTGTGCTTGCTCAGACGCCATTTTATCAAGGAAGGTGTCCTCCTTTCTCCCCAGCACACTCTATCCCACTCCCTGTTTTACTGTTTTCCGTAATTCTTTTTACTCTCTGATGTAATATATATCTTTCTTTTTTTTCATTTGCCATCTATGTCCTGCTACTAAAATGTAAGCTCCGTGGGGGTTATCATTTTTTTATGACAGTTTTATTTACTGCTTCATCCCCAGTTCCCAGAACAAAGCCTTCAAGGAATTAAACAAATACCTTTGGATTCATGCGTGAATAGTAAATAGAATGATGGCTTTGGAAATAGATGGCTGAGGTTTAAGATCCAGTTCTGCCACTTACTACTTGTGCAGCTGTGGGCATGTCTTTTACTCCTTTAAAAAGCTGTATTTACTACACTTGTAAAATGGGAATAAGATTCTAGACTTGGCGAAGTTCTGCAGTATACCATCGATACATTGAGATGCCCTGAACAATGGTACGTAGAGGCCTTCTCAACGCTACTGAAAAGAATATTTGGAATATTTTAAAGTGAGAGTTTATTAATAACTTCCAATTTTTGAGTGTCTAGTATATTCAAAGAATTATGCTAATGGTTTTACACATATTCTTTCAATATAGAAACAACCTTGCATAGTAGGAGGGACTATCTTTGTTTTACCCTTGGGGAAATTGGGGTTCAGGGAAGTTAGATGACTCACTCAGAGGCAAAGAGCTGTTGAGCAGAGGGGCCAGGATTCCAGGCCAGCTCTCTCTGGTCCCAAACCACTTGCTCTTTGCATTACGTCAACACACTTCTCAGTTAGGATTACAACTAGTGTCCCCTCTAAATGGTCCCAGTCTGGGTTGCCTGTCTTCTCCTTAAGTAGTAGCCCTTATTAGGGCATTCATCCTTGTTTTCATTTTTCATAACATTAAGAAAAGGATTAGAGTTTATAGCATAATATAAGTGGTTTCTGCAGAGACGGAGAGGGTTGCTAACCAGAGCCATGGAGGCTCCAGCTTTTCCTCGGGCCGCCCCAATCAAAGTAGCAGGAGCATCTGGTGTTATTACTGAATAGTCCCTCCCATGTTTAGAGGTGGCATTTATAGCATTTAGGATTCACGTAGATCCTAAGGAAACATGGTTTTGTGTTTTAGTAATTGGAAGATGGGAGGTGAAAGGAAAGGAGGGGATCGCTTTATGCTGTTAATTCTGTAAAGTCAAAGCCTGAATAAAATAATACTCTCAGGTGCTCATTCTAAAGGGTTGACAGGAACCAATACCCACTTCTGTCAGCAAAAATGGTGACTCAGTAATATTGGTAGGCCTGGGCCGTTTTCTTTTTATCTTTCCCCCTGATGTTGCAATTAATTCTTTAGCCCGCTGACATTGCCAAGAAAAGTTGGCTCTCATTTCTACCTCATATTAAAATTTTAACATCACATTAAAGTGCACTGTGAAGTACCCCATGATGCCAGTAAGTAGTTAAAGTTGAGACCAATACTTAGCTTTGATGGTAGAGTCACAAGGTCATCAGAATGAGAGAGGAGGGGAAGGAGAGTGATCAAAAAATTTTCTCTTACCTGCTGTGCGCATGAAGAAATGGAAAATATGACTTCAAAATCATAGTGCTCTATCATACTTACACGTTTTATGCACTGATCTTGGTCATTTCAAATTCACATCATATGTTCCATCAGGGAAAAATAACAATATTAATAATGAGTCAGAAGTTTCATATATATCCCTTTAATATTCTCAGTTCACATTATGTTTAATACTTTCTATCACATTTCCCTTGACCACTAATGTGATATATAAAAAAAATATATAACATAAAATATTTATAAAATATATATTTGTACATATATATACACATAGACAATATCTATTAATATTTAAAATGGTGATTCAATGAAAAGCATACTGGACTGATACTATCTTAAAGAGTTGATGCCAGAATTTCAAAACATATTAATACATTAATTTAAATAATGATTAGAGTAATTTTCCGTCCAATGCAAGCCGTCATCATTTTTCCTTATCTCACTCCCACGATCTGGCACCTAGATAATATACTTTAGCCATCAGAAAGCTTTAATTGATCAATTTTTCATTTGGATGATAATATGTACATTTTCAATTAATGAAAAGGCACTTATTAAGTGCTTTTTTGTGTAGGGGGCTGCTGGACAGTCTGTGGATCAATTTAAATAAACCAAGCCCTAGCTCACTCTTAAAATTTCACACTGAACATTAAGGCAAATAGAAAGGACATTCAAAAGGGCAAACTTAAAAGAAACAATACATAACAAAATGAGCCAAATTAAAACATAAGTGCTATATCTATTGATCAGAGTAGTATAGCCAGGTAAGGACAAATCAAAGGAAGTCTTTTATATGATTTCTGTGTGATAGATGCTGATTCATGGCAAGGTAGTATGTCAGGATCTATTTGCATGAGGAAAGAACTGTAAAATTTGGCAATCTGTTTTGGGTGGGAACATTATTCATTGCAGTCTGTTGGCAACAGTTACAAAGATGGGTTTAGGGTATAAAGATGAATTTGATTTGATGTGAATATGTATTCATATAATCGTCAGACATACATATAAATTAATAAATGGTTCTTGACTCTGGTTATACATGAAAGTCATCTGAGGTACTTTGACAAAGTATTAATGCCTTCCCTCCCCTCCCCCTGGGACCTATTAAATCAGAATCTTTGAAAGCTTGAACCCAGACATTGGTGTTTGTGGAAAAAATGCTCCCCAGGTGACTCTAACATGCAGCCGGGGTTGAGGGTCATTGGATTGCATCCATGTTTTAATACTCTTGAGATACAAATGTGTTCTCTGTATTTCTAGGTAAGAATGACTCCCATATACCCGATGCTGACGTTTCACTTTGGAAGCTCATTTCTTGTTGGAGAGACCACTCTGTGCAGGTATGACATAGTGCTTGTTCTTGAAGTTACTGGAAGAGTTCCCTGCTGTTCTTTCTATTCTGTGAGTGGCTCATGCATATTCCCCTTAACCTGAGAGTGCCCGTAAGTGGCTAATATTTCCTCCCCGGGCATTTCATTTACCAGGACTAATGCAGAGACCAGTAATGAGGGGAGAAGTGGAAAGGACATATGCAAGGATGCATAGGCTAGGTGGGGTGAATAGAGGACCTGAGGAGGGGTTGTTCCTGTTGTTACAGGTACCTTATTGCCTGTTAAGGTTTCGGTTTGTGGCAGAATTGTCTATTCTTTGCTTTCAAAATGTGCCATGACATAAAAGTCCCTAGGCTTGGGAATTTGGTATGTGGACTCAGGAATCATTTCTCTATCTTAAGAGTACCTCATCTGTAAGCTGTTCAAGAGAACGGGTTTCTTCAAGGCCCAACTTAAGTCCTTCTATCTCTTTTAAGGCTTTTGTGGGTCCTGAAAGTTTACTGGGTAGCTTTGTACATTGTACAGTAAATATCTGTGCATTGATTAGATGAATATTTATTGGGACTTAATTCTTCTTCATGAGCTTAATAATGTCAAATGTGCAAGACAAGCATAGCAATAATTCCAATTACAAATGTTTATTCTTAGTTATAGGAAAACAAAAAAGTTAACTCAGAACATACTGTGGGGTTGACACCACAAAACCAAATAAACACAATTGGAATGGCTACTGAAACTTGTTACCAGGGCCTGCAAGTTTCTACATGATTTGCCACTAGCCTAACCTCTTCATTCATCATTCTCCCCCCTGCTCTAACTAGCCACACAGACCTTTTTATTTCCAAAATACACAATGCTTATTTCCACCTCAGGACCCTACTGTTCTCTTGGGCTGGAATTCTAATTTTTCCATTCATCGTTTGGGTCTTTACTCAAAAGCCAACTCCTCTACGAAGTCTTCCCTGATTACCTACCTCATGTTGTCACCACACCCTCCCCCACCCTATACCTCCAGTCACCATAGCAGTACACAGTTCATTTTCTTTGTTGCAATTGCTTTTAATGGAAATGCTTCCATTGCTTTTTTGCTTGCTTATCTTCTGTCTTCTTGCTGTCATAGAAGCTTACTGAGAGCAGGGACTTGGTCAGTCTCACTCACCCCTCAATCAACAATGCCCAGAAAGGCAGTAGTCACAACAGCCTGTCAATAAATATTTAACGAATGAATGAATAGCCATGCAAAAAGCCTCTTTGACAATCAAATAAACATTAGTATATGTTGACTTTACCGGCATGTTTGCAATCATCCTAAGAGTCGCTATTAAAGGTAAGATTTATTTTCCCCCCAGTAGCCTAAGAATTCCTCAATGAGGGGTAAAAATCCTGAAGGAAAAGAATTCAACAGAAAATTTATCCTGTTTTTGCTCTAACTAAAGATCTTTTGTAATTGCTCATTTGGCCTTCAAATAAATTTTAATGTGGTTTGGACATGTTTGGGCTAATGGACCTTTAAGGTTCTATGATTCTGTGACCTTGTGTAAAAGTCTCGCAGGGCGACAAATGTTACCTGAGCATTTATTACTCATTTTATAGGAACTCTGAGCTTCAAAGATCTCCTCTCAGTCTGCCGCTACCCTGATGAATAGCTCTGGAAGATAGGTGTGACTTGTTGATTATTTTCCTCACGTGTAAAATGGGAATGATAATTCCTGGGTCCTTTGGGAGCAACAGAGGCTCTTGCAGGTGTTCATTAACCAATCCTCAAATTCCTTATAAAGCTGTTCATTTGAGCAGTTAGTCAAATCATGTTAAGTCGAATCTACTTTTGAATGTATTTTAGGTGGTAATGGAATGCTTCTGTCAAACAGCAAAATCCTACCTCAGAAATTGAAGGGGGGGTAAAAATATGTTAATTTTGCAGGTGAATGAATTTGTCTGGAGATTGTCTCTTTTGTGTCTAATGGCATGAAATACACCCAACAGAGAAATAAATGCTGGAAAAGCAAAGTAAGGTTTTGCAGTTGCTCATTTGCGTGTTTCCGAAGCTTCACTAAAGCTCTCTGGATTTTATAATCTAACACCAGTGGGTGAAATCATGACATCCAGGCCTCCAGGGACAAGTATTGCTTTTCCAGGAGATGCTGCAAAGACATGAAAAGTCAAGTGTGAACAGAGTGTTGAGAAAATGCTTTTGTCCTGGAAAATCTGGACATTGGAACCACAAGCAGGCCACAGGGGCTCTCATGAGTCTTCATAATGCTCTGTGCTATTTTACAGAACTTTGCTATGTCAAGATTTTAGTAGAAAACCATTAAAATTTTTAGCTTGCCTATGGCATAGTAATACTTCTAGTAATAAGTATATGACCCAGATTTGTGGCTGTCTCTTTCCAGCCAATGGATTTGTAAATCTTCACTTAAATCTCTGCACATTCCCTCATAAGAGTGTAATGTTTTGCACATCTGTCTTTTCAAAGAAAATTATTTCTATACATTTGGAAGACAGCTTTACAGCTGCAGTGCTTTCAATTCTAGCCCATTATTAAATTCAAAAAGTTATATAATATATGGTCTAAAAATTTTATATTTTGTTGGGGAAAATTCTATCCCTACTAACTATCAGCAAAACTTATCTACTATATTTATATATTAGAGAGATTTAAGTATTGATAGTCAGAAATTATCAATAAATTCTACTTTCTACACGTTATATGTTATATTTTTTAAGTACAGAATCTCTTTCAATTCCATTAGCATTTATTTAGTACCCACTGTATACAGATACTGGTAACATTATTACATGCTTATAGGATGTACCATCTGTCTGTGGATTGGAGCCATGCTGAGCATTGATTTCACACTGAGCACAAAATGTGGGTTTGAGTTTGTTTCTAATTGGGTGTATGCCATTCAGTATTTGCTTTTAAGCTATGACTATCCTATTCATTATGGTTAATATGTTTTATTCAGTTATTTCTGCTTCCTCTTGTTTTTCAATGATACTCAATATTATTTACTCTTATAATGTACATTGATAGCGACAATGTCAAAAAGCCCCAAAATTCAATAGTTAAAAAATGTGGTCATGATACATAAATCTAATAATTAGAAATGTTCAATGAAATTGCATACACCCCCATATATTTTTAGGAAAGAATATTGACCCAAGTTGTTATCCAGTGGTATAGAACATTGTAATCTAAATCACAACTGTAGATGCTCCTCAGAGATGGTAATAATCCCAGTGAGAGAAGGCAGACACGATCCCATGGGAGCATAGGGCCAAACTGCCCATTCGGAAGGATAGACCACAGTCTGGATGTATTACAAGTCTGCAGATAACCTCCAGTATCCTCCTGATTTATAGGTAGGGACACCAGCAAGTTCCATATAGGTTTCTGTGATTGAAAGCTCTCATGCTAGTCTTACTCAGCATCATGGACTTTGTTTTATGGGAGGACATGAAGTTCCAGAGTAGTACATGACTTTGCAGAAGTTGCCTTTGTGATAACTGTACAGTTGGATCAGAAACTCGGGCTTTCTCATTTCTGATTCAGAGCTCTTTCTACCATATCATCCTCATCTTGGAAGCAGTGCTGTCAAATAAAATGTGTGACAAAATTAAAACAAAGTAAATTCAGTGGTGGAAAATTGTTCATGAATAATTAATACAGTTTGTCCCATCATATGATATACATAATAAGCATGGTTCACTTATTACAATATAGAATGGTATATATTAGTAAATATCATATCTAATAGTTAATATATATCTCATCACATGGTAGATATTATTAATAGGCATGATTCACCAGTATCGTCATATGTAGAACTATATGTTAGAACCATGGTTTGCAATAGCTTTTACAATGTCGGGTATCTCATCATACGATATGCATGAGTAAGCATCACGTACCTACCTGTATTGTGACAGGAGGTACTGCAGCGTTGGTAGACTTGGTAGGCAATAGTAAAATCACATCCTTCATTAGCCTTTTGTCACAACCTAATCAAGTATTTGAGTGTGAGCATTTGAGTGGACAAGAACAGGGGGCTGGTCAGGGGTAGCTTCCTACATTTAAAAGTCAAGCACCTGGCTCCTTCTGCCCTGGCAGGCAGTTCAGTGAGCATCTGCCTTCAGCATAAGCTAAGCTCTCTGAGTGTCCCTGGAGCCTGAAGATTGCACACGCTACCATGGCACATAGAAGAAACTAAATAAATATTTAGATGAATACCTTTTCTGCTTTTGGCATCAGCATCTCTAGATCAGTTGGTGTTGTCCCACCCAAAGCCCTAGCTGACGGCATCCTATGGGTAGACTGGGGATAATGCAGACGGGACGGTGGCAGTGGTGGAACATGAGTCCTCTTGACATAGGGCAGTCTTTTGAGGGGAAAAGGAGTAGGCATTGAGGTGTGGCTCTAGGAGAAGGATAATGGGAAGTGTCCCAAGTTCACCTAGGTCAGTGGTGTTCTTCCTCTTCTCTTACTGACTCGGCTCTTGGCTTTCTTTGAATTCTACATAACTATTGGGCCTTGCCTCATATCTTGCCAGGAAGAGACTAAGGTACGTTGTCACTGGCCTTTTACTAAGGGATGAGGATATAGAACCTTGGGAGGACATACACTACAAAGGACATAGAATCAGGGGTCAGAAGGCCTGTCCACCGTATCTATGGGATGTCCCGTCCCAGGTTCTTTATTTAAAAAATGAAGATACTGAATTAGATGTCTGTGACAAGCATTCCCCTCCCCCTCTACCCAATCACAGATCCTTGACTGGACATGTACAATAATTGGAAGGCAAGCTTTATAATATTTTTAAACTGTGTAAAACCATATACACATACACACAATTTAGTGAGATTTATTATTAAAATCTTGACTTTAACTTTCTGTATTAAACCTGAGTTTAAATCAAGTGTTTTTAGCTAAATAGTGCTTTAGAGCTAGACATTATTTGAGGAGCTAAACTTGTCTTTAAGAGCAATATGATATCTTCAAATTCATTTTATCTTCTGGTGGAAATGAAAGTATCTTAGGTGAAAGAATTGAGAACTCCTTTCAACTTTCCTTTTAGAATCTCTTGTGTTAGCAAAAGAACAGCCTGATGGTTTGGGTTCCAGTGCTCAGTATCTGCGTTTCAAATGTTTCAGATGTTAATTCTAGTGGAATTTTCACATTGTGAAACCTATTTAAGTCAAAATTTCAGGCTCTTAGCTTGATGTAAGACCCCAAACATTTGTAATAATCTTAAAAAAAAAAGATTAAAAAATACTTTTATAGGTAACTGAAGCAATACAAGCTGTTCTCTTGGCGGAAGTTCAACAGCAGATGAAGACGTTGAGTAAGACACCAGTCAACAGTCAACCAGTGTCCATGACAGAGGACATCCACTGTGAGATGAGGCAAATCCTGCAGAAGATGGAATGGACCCAGGGGGAGGAGATAGAGTTACAGTGTACTACAGACACCTGGCCTCTGCAAAGTAAGTGTAAATTTATTGGCATGCACTTTCATCAGAACTTTTTCTACTACTTAGAGTGTATTCAGAATATTTCTGCAAAAACTGAGCCAAGTGCCCTGTTTCTGACCTATTCTGCTATCAGTTTCTTCTTATAATTCTCATTTCTGAAAAACCTTCTTAATTCTATCATAATCAATAAATATGTTCCAGACCAAAAATCTGTAACGTTTATAAAACTATTTTTAAATTAAGTGATTAAAAATGAAAATAAGATTAACAGTAATAGCTTAATGAGATATTTTAAGAATACCTTGATAATGATGGGTCCTAAATTTGTTTCCATTTGATACCTTGATGATAGCCATGTGCTAGATTTTTTTTTCTTTCCTAAAAATAAGAAATGTAGTAGAAACTAAAATTAAACTGATTTACAGGTAGACCACTTGATTTTATAACAAAATTTTATCATTGTAACTTCATAATGATAATGTTTATGGTTCATGGCTAGCAAGTGAATCTCAATTTCTGCTGTAAAATGTTATCTGATTTTTCAGCCCATTAGCTGTGACTTAAAAAAATAAATAAAAAACAGTAAAAAAGAAGTAAGTACAAATTTGGTTTTCAACCTCACTAGTAAGCTTTTGATGAACAAGTTAATTTATGAATAAATATATATTTTCCTCAGGGAAACATGTTACAAATTTACATGTTCCAGGTTGCTAAAAATTATTAGGTATTTCTTTTAGCTCTCAGAAAGATTTTCTTTTTATTTATTTGGGATTCAGAAAAATGTTGCTACATTTAAAATGTCAAATCCTAGAACAGGTGTCATTCTTAAAGATCTATTATATTTATTTATTATTATTTTTATAAGATTACTGATTGGACAGCATTATGTAGGGAGAGAGGATATGTAGCGGGGAAAGGCTTCTTCAGTGAAGGCCAAAGATCAAAATAGATAGAATATTTCCTAATGCCAAGACAGTCACTGAAGATGGTAAATTCAATAAGCAATTTGATAAAGCTCAATGGCAATTTCAAGTCATTTATTTGTCTGTTGTCCAGAAATTAGCTTTAATTATCTGGTAAGTTCACTCGTTTGAAGGAGCTCCTTTTTGATCATATCACATAATTGTAGTTATATTACACCTTTCAAGCACGAAGAGAAAAATTCCTTTTTAAATTAATTTTCAGTGAGTGCATGTGGGTTGTTGATTCATTCGGCAAGGTACCCGTAGTGTCGTTAATATGTTTCTTCTAGCTCCCCAAAGACAGCTAGTGTCATTCATCATGTGTTAACTGTCATTAGGTGGCATTTATATGCTTTATCCCGAAGCTTGAACGTCTACCTTAGCCTTTGGCCCATATCCTTCTTTTCTGGGTGAGAAATTCATGGCGGGTTATCAAGGTGACACTTTTGATAAGTTCTGCTATCACATGGGTTGCCCATTTTTTGAAGTTCATCAGACTGGGCCCTGTTCTGTTCCCAACTAATTCTCGGGTATAAGAAATATACTGTGGAATTTGGTCTTACTAGGATTAAAGACAGCTGGATTTTAAGTTAGATATTTACTATCTTCGGATCATTACCAAATGACCCTTTGCCAGTGTTAAAAAAAAAATAAGGTTAATTTGTGATAACAATTAGAATACAAAAATATTAAGATTACTTTATATATTGGTGGATGAAATTTAGAATATTTTATTTAAATGAAATGAAACATTCACAAAATACTGAGCACATATGTTCGTGGGAAATACTGCCTGTAGGAAAACACTAACTGCAATTGCAATTACGTGGAAACATGTAACATGCATTGAAAGGAAAATTGCTGAGCAATATTATGTTAAAAATTAACATTGCCTTCCTTTCCCTCTTCTTGGAAAAAAAGCAAAAAAGCCAAACAAACAAAAATTATTTTTTAATCTATTCAGAGAAACTTAGTAAAATTACAGGAAAAGTTTTGCACCTTTATTAAGTGGTATGGACTGCATTACTTAATTGGATTTTAAAAAAATAAATAAGTAAAAAGCCATTTTATTTATTTCAAATGTCCTGATTCAAAGGTTAAGGGGATGGTATAGGTACTATTCGCCAGGTTTGATTATTCCTAGGCAGATTTACTTAGATCCAGTGTCACTGCAACCTATTACCAAATATTCTATGATAAATGGTTTATGTTATTTTCAGGTCCTTGCTCATTTGTCCCTCTGTGAGCTCCTCTCCACCTTTTCCCCCCGTAATTTCCTTTATTCTTTCTTGATTCCCTAGTGTCTTCTTTTTTTTTAAGATTGTATTTATTTATTCATTTGAGAGAGAGCACGTGCGTGGGTGCTTATCGCACAGGGCGGGGCTGGGAGTGGGGAGGGACAAGGGGGAGAGAGAGAATCTCAAGCAGACTCCCTGCTGAGCCAGGAGCCCAATGAGGGGCTGGATCTCATGACCCTGAGATCATGACCTGACCCAAAATCAAAAGTCGGAAGTTTAATCCACTGAGCCACCCAGGTGCCCCTTGGTTTCTTAGTTTCTTAATGCATCTTATTTGTAAATCGTTTGGAAAGTAACAGATGATGGCTTTATTATGCATGGATACTCCTAAGCTTCTTTAATGTCAGAATGGAGTACATTTGGTTTATTAGCATTATATTAATATGGCAATAATAGATAAGAAAAAATAATAACAATTATTGTGCTCTTAATACACTCCAACACTATGCTGAGTACTTTATGAATGTTATATCACTTTTTCCTTTAATTCTCACATAATTCACATGAACCCTGACTCTCTTCCCAACATTTGAGTCATTTGTGTAAACAATTTTAGTTTTTTAAATGTCCCTGTTCATGGAAATGAAGTTTCAGAGAAGCACTGAAAAGAACTACTCTCTGAAAAAGAGATTCCCATGGTGCTACCTAGGCTTATCCTGAGAAATTGCCTCTGTACATTTTTTGACATACTAATTATGTATCTTTCTCAGACACATTAAAATTAATAATATTTTTTAAAAAGTCTATCCCTGTGCCAGCTATCTTCAGTGCCACTAGTGGTGTATTATCTTGTACTTTGAGATCTTGTCTCCATTATTATCCCATTTTTCAAAAATGGATAAAGTGAGGCTTAAAAGAGTTGATGTGCCTTGTCTAGAGTCACAAAATTAATAAAAACAGGAAGGCAAACCCAGACATTCTCTTTTTTTTTTTTTTTTTTTAAGATTTTATTTATTTATTTGACAGAGAGAGAGAGATAGCGAGAGCAGGAACACAAGCAGGGGGAGTGGGAGAGCGAGAAGCAGGCCTCCCGCAGAGCAGGGAGCCCGATGTGGGACTCGATCCCAGGACCCTGGGATCATGACCTGAGCCGAAGGCAGACGCCCAACGACTGAGCCACCCAGGCACCCCCAGACATTCTCTTAATTGCTGTGTTCTAATCCAGTAAACTACATTTTCCATACTGGCAGCATGAAGGAAATTTGCTCTAATCAGCATGATCTGAAAAATTGAATAATTTATTGAGTGGTTTTCTTAGATTTTTATTCTCCTCTCATAAATCATACTTTCTATTACCAAAGAAAATGCAGAGTGTTCAATCATTGCCATCTCCCCCCCTTATAATAAAGAAAATCACCAGGTTTCTTGAACTATTTGAACATGAGATGCATCTAGAAAGCAGTGGAAATCAAGTGAAGTGAAAATTGAAGTATAATGTGTGTTTGAACTTTATAATTTTGTGTCTTATTTTATTTTCAGTGTTTTCACTTGTTACATTTCACAGCATGTATTTTATTTAAGGTCTTAGTATTTGTGTGTCAGTATTTTATGGGAGAGTGCTGGATTTTTATAATAGTTACATTGCTCTCTTCATCTATTTAATAAATTGTAGAATTAACATTCACATTTGAAGCTAAGATTCATTGCTTTAAAAAACAGCAGTGGTTTCTGTTATTAAAATGCATTTGAAAGTTATTTCCCTTTATTTTTTTTGAATGTTATTTGGATCAGTTTAAACAAGTGCTCTAAATTGTTCCATTAAATAAACTGGTTGAAATAGAAATTGAGGCTTTGTAGATAAAACTGTCACTGAAATTATTAGCTGAATTTAAATTCACGTTAAACTGTGTAGTTGCGAAGATGATGCATCAAATGTGGGTGTTGCAAATAATCTTTATTACATGCATTGTTTTCAAAGACTTATCTACAAAACTAAACAATGAAAATGTGCTCTTTATTTAAGTAAAACCATGCATTTGTGGAAAATAAAGGAAATAAACATCCATTCAACAGAAAAGTTTTCTGGTCCTGGTGCCCATCGGCAGGACTGCATCAAGACAGGCTTCCTCTGCCTGTTGAATTTCTCAGAAGGAAATCCGTCTGGTTGTGGAAAAAATTTGAAACAGTTGACCACCTCACAGGGAAACTTTTTTGACTGTCTTTATTTATAGTAAATGCATCTTCCACCCTCTGTGAGCTCTCTGGGCTAAATGAGAAGGTCAATGCATTCCTCTTTATGGAAGCAGAAAAATAATGGGAGACATATCATTGAAGGCCTTGAGTGTCATAGTGAGGCTTTCTCTCTGAGCAAGATAGAAAACCATTTGAGCAAACAACTGGCACATATTTTAATGGGATCATGTTGCCTGCAGTTCAGAGGCCAAGGATAGACACAAGGAGACCAGTTGGGAGGTCATTATGCTAACCCACATGATGGCAGCTTGGCACAAATATGGTGGTTTGGATAGAGAAGTGATCAGATTCTGAATGTATTTTGAAGGTGCAACTTAGAGTATTTGCTGATAGATTAGATATGGATGAATAAGATAATGAAAATCTATGCTTCTATTTTTTCAAACAAAAATATTTGATACATGGGCTGACCCTGGTACCATGACTTGATTCCTATGTCAGGTCGTGCAATGTCACTCGCATATGGTATTCCAGGATTGCTGAAGGAAGACTGGAAAACCCCCATTACAGAAGGCTGTCCATGCTGTGTTCAGTTTCAAGTGTCCCTGCCTAGATGACCTACAGATTTTCTTTTCTAGTATTAACTAAACTAACCCTCAGAAAATGGACAAGGATTTCTTGCCAAGAAACCATGGATTGAAGATAATACTAGTAATGCAAGCTTAAGCAAATAAGATGTAAGTGGCATTGCCAAACTTATCTTAAGTTATATCAGGAGGTGTGCATGTGCGCGCGCGTGTGTGTGTATATTAATGACTTCTTTTTGAAATTTCTATTTTTGTATATATTTTATAATGGGCCTAATGTTGATACACTAATAGTATGTATATTGTTCATAAACAAGCATATATATATGCATTATATTATATATATATTATATATATATGTAAAATACATGCTTCAGAGGACCTTCCTGTTATTTTCTGCAAGAAAGTATACCAACCATAGCCCTTGGGTGGATTAAGCTAAGAGGACAGATGTGATAAGCTTTAGGTTATTCAGGGTAGGTAACTTGATAGTCTCCATGGCACACTGTGCTGTCTCCAAGACTTTGAATAAATCTCTATGCATCTCTCCTCTATATTACTCCTCTATGCCTACTGGTCCAAGAGTTGGGGGTGCCACAGGGAATTAATTGGAAATCTCCAGTTGAAGACACAAGCTAGCATCAGGGTAACCATGAAGTGTGTCAGACGCCACAGAAGAGGCTGCAGGAGCACATCAGAGAAGCACCTAACCCAATCTTTGAGGTCATAAAGTCTTCTTAGGAAAAAAGATGCCTAATCCAAGACGTCAAAGATGAACATGATTTAGCCAAGCAAAAAGTTGGAGTGGGAGAAGGTAACTGTTGGCTAAGAGTACTAAAGCCACCTATGCCTTTTTCTTCCTCCCAGAATCATTTGATTAATACATGTATGAATGAGGAACCTGGACATTAGAGAGAAACCCATAGGCCTTGAATTTCTTCTCTGGAAAACATCTGTGTCCTTTTTGAATCTCATTGCTCCAATGCCTTCCTTTCCTAAGCTTCAGCCTTCCAGAATAAGGACAATAATAATGACAAGAAAACAGGTAACACTGATATGGCTTAGTATGTGTTTTTTTTTTTTTCCTTAAAGATTGTATTTGTAAGAGAGAGACGGAGAGAGCATGAGGAGGGGGAGGGGCAGAGGGACACATAGACTCCCACCGAACAGGGCTTCATCCCAGGACTCTGAGATCGGGACCTGAGCTGAAGTCAGATGCTTAACTGACTGAGCCACCCAGGTGCCCCAGGCTTAGTATATTCTAAGTGCTTCAAATACTTTAAATTATTTGATCCGGGCAACAATTCCATGGGGATAAGTAGTATTGTTATACCCATTTCCCAGATGAGAAAATAGATACGAAGACGTTAAGTACCTTGCCCAAGGTCTCCATACCAACAAACAGCAGAACCAGGAGTCAAAAACAGGCAGTCTACCTTCAAAGTCTGGGTTCTTTATCCGTAGTTGACATTGCCTCCCACTTACCACAATTCTCCTTCCTTGTCTCTAAATTTAGCAAATATTTACCAAGTGCTTCCTGTATGACAGTTACAGAAATAGGCATTGCCCAGGTTGGGGGTCACAAGGCAGCAAAAACCCAGATATTTGGCAAAACAACAGGGGAAAGATTCTCATGAAGAAATTAACCAGAAAATATCAAATACCTAATTTCTACTAACCTGTGGGTGTGTCACTATAAGTTATTCCACTAAAGATGTACTTAATACTAAAGTCTTTTATTTGTAATATAAATTTATATAAATACAAGTTTTAGTGGTTAAAAAACAGAAGGTTTTACACCTGAGAACTAGAAATGCCAACTGGTAAGTGCTAGAAATAAAAAGATTTGGCGTATACAGGGGCCCCTGTCTGGCTCAGTCAGTAGAGCATGCAACTCTTGATCTCATGGTTGGGAGTTCGAGCCCCACGTTGGGTATATGCCAAAAAAGATTTGGCATATACATATTAGTCAAAAGGGGTAGAGGTTGGCAGTTAGGGGAAGAAGAGTAGAGGAAACATAGAATTTCATTTTTACAGATTAATTTGAATTACATACTAGACAATCTTTCATAGATATCAAGGTATTCATATGTTAGATGAAGATGAATTTATTTATGATAAGCAAGTCAATTATTTAGCACCTAGAATACATTACATACCTTTCAGAAAACACAGTTGTCATTTGGGTTGAATATATGTCCTGTATTATTTTTAGCTTCCTGTAAAATTGATGGAGAAATTTCATCATTTCCCTTTCCCCCATATAAATTCTTGTGAACTTCTCCACTTCCTCTGCCCTCTCTGTATCATCTTCAAGATTGCATTGCCTTAGAAAGACTGATAGAGTTCACTGTTCTTTTTCCAAAAGTAGTTTCATCTTTCACGGAGATTGAGATTGATGATTTTCATCTTGGCATATGAACTAGAGTATTTCATCGTCTCTTTTCCTCATGAGCAATCAGAATGCCAACCTGGCCCGGCTACACACAGACGGTAGCATCAAGAAATTGAGTTAAATATTTCCTTGGTAACAGTTGTGCAGGCACCACTTTATTGATTATTGTCTGCATACCCATTTAAATTTATTGACAAAGAAAAAGTGATCTAGATTCTGTCGCTGAAATCGATGTGTTTTGTACTATTGTTCTCCCAAGCTCAGACTGGCCTGCCAACACTGACCCCTCAAGGACAGGGGTCGGGTCTATTTATCTTTTCTCCTCCCATCTGCTAGGATGGTGCTTTACCTAGTAGCTGGTAATAAGTGTTTATTGAGTGGATGGATGAATGGATAGACTGTGGGATAGCTTGTACTAAAGATTCAGCCAACTCCTAATTAGTAAGAGAAAGAGGAGACAAGGAAAATCAGCTGATTGCATTTCTTTAGCAGCCGGACATCCATAGTCTTAAACACCCACTGCAATTGTGTTTTCTAAGCGTCACTATCCGTGGATCAGGTGGTATACACAGCAGGCTCCCAAGAAATTAAAAATGAATCTAGTTTGTAACCACCCAGAACGCTTCTCTTTCCTGATGGTTGATTGTCTGGCTCTCCACTACTCATTTTGTCATAATCTGCTTCCAGTCTGATGTTTTTAGAGGGCCCCAAGCCTCGCCTGAAATGTGTCTGCTTGTTCCTCATTCTGCTACAGCTTTTCCATGGGAGGATTTAAGGAACTGCCTCAAACACTGTTTCCTCGGTATTTGAATTCACACCCTGGGTTCTGACTTGTCTGCCTGTCTCAGGACTTCTGGCTTATCCCATTCTCTTGTAGCCAGTAGCCCTTACGCTGCTAACTGGGAGCCCTTTTGACAACCTATTCAGCTGGGTCAGCCTCCTCCCTGTTGATTCCATCCCTGAGCCTGGGACTTGGTGTGGTATTAGTTCCTCCATCAAATCCAATCTCACTACCCAATATGGATATGCATCCCTTAGTTCTGGAAAAAAAAAAAAAAGGTACAACTAAATTCCTTGAGATAAAAACAAAACAAAACAGGGAATAAGTCAGCTTTGTATTCTCAGCAGATAGCGTGGTGTCTGGCACACACCAAGGCAATCCTGCTAGAGAATGGTGGCTGAAGAAAAAATCATCCATTCTTCTCCTCGTGCCACTGGAATATCTCATTCAATCAAAATGTCATTCACTTTGCTGGCAGGAGCCTTATTTTTCCATTTTAACTCGTCAGTGTATCTGCCCAATTTTCAGTCTTGGAACAATTTGAATAATTTTAAAACATCTCTTATTAGCACTTATTATGTCTAAGGTTCAATGGAAGGTACTGAAATTTTCAATTACATCGCTTTTTACACTTCTTGTATATCCTTCTAAAATAGTGTATATCATCTGGCACTCTAATTGTTTGTTATTTGGCTCTTTCCCACCTCTCTGAACTCCTTGAGGGCAAAAGTTGGAACTTATTAATCTTGTGCTTCTAGCTGCTAATGCACCACGTGGGGCATGATGGGTGCTCATTAAATGTTTGTTGCCTGAGTGAGCAGATGAATGATAAATGACAGTGACAGACAGTATTAAAGAACTAGTCTAGGCAGAATGGAAGAAATGCTAAATAATATGTTAATAGTCTGTAGATAGGAGGAGAATGGAAAAGATCATTATAGGGATGATATTTTTTTTCTAAAGTGTTAATTCAGAGGCACTTCTTCAAATTTATCTATTTAGTTCAGGAGTAATTTATCTGTCTAGAAACCTGGAAAAATTAATGCTGACAGGTATTTGAAGGCAAAAACAATAACAAGGCAGAGTACTTCATTTTCAACCCCTGAGAATAAGCTACAAGAAATGAAGTCAGTTGGTTCAAAGAAGAGTTGTTACCTTTTTTTTCCTCTTTTACCTACTACAGGTGAACATGGGTTTTTCATATCTATGCAGGAACACCTGTCCACCACCATACATGTGATGGTGGTGTCAGTGACATGGGTGTCCGAATGGATTTTCTTGGCAAAGATATGGACAACGACAGCAGCCAAATTTGGCCATTTCTTGATATACAGCGTTAGTGGCCTTCCTAGAAAATTCAGGTTGTATTAAAAACTTTGAAAGATCTCTGTGTGTAAAATAAAGTTAACATTCTGGGCTCAGGAAATTATAAACAGGGCTTTCAGTTTCATGAATGTCCAGTGGAATATGTGGAAACCATGCGAAATGTCAGGACAATTTTTCATTGTGAAGGACTGTCCTGAGCACTGCAAGGCTTCCGGCATTTCTGGTCCTTGCCCACCTAATGCCAGTATCTCCACAATCAGCGGGGGAAACCAGATGTTCCTTGGCTCAGCAGTTTCCGAAGCCTTCCCCTAGGGGGCAGTACCAACCCTACTGAGAACCGCTGCCTTCTAGAAAGGGATTCTTACACAGTCGGAGTATCTGCCCAATTTTCTTGTTTCTGTCCCTCCCCTCTTGTAAAAGTGCACAGGGAGATAAAAACAACTAAGTAACCCCCAACTAATTAAAGATGTTCCTTTCTTAGATCCCTAATGTTTGTTCCTTCCTTTGTGCTTCACCCATGTTGTTTATCCTTTGGTCATAGCACTTCCCAGTCTGTATAGTAAATCATCTGATTGCAGTTCTGTCTCCTCCATTAGAAAAAGAGCTTCTTGTCCTATTTTTTCACTTTCATCTGTGTGTCCTCCAAG
This sequence comes from Neomonachus schauinslandi, assembly GCF_002201575.2. Taxonomy (NCBI): domain Eukaryota; kingdom Metazoa; phylum Chordata; class Mammalia; order Carnivora; family Phocidae; genus Neomonachus; species Neomonachus schauinslandi. Next base: position 93,139,141 of record NC_058411.1, on the reverse strand, counting down.
CTTGGCTCTGGGCCTGGCATAGAGTCAATTTGTTGACTGATTAAATGAAGAATGTGTGTTACTGAGCTACTAAGCATTCTCCAAGGAAGTCATCAAAGAAAAATCCAGAATTTTCAATTGAAATTATTATTTTACAATACAAAATAAACATAGTTTATCTTAGAATTTAAAAATTAGATGAACTAGGGGCACCTGGCTGGCTCAGTTGATGGAGCATGTGACTCTTGGTCTTGAGGTTGTAAATTCGAGCCCCATGTTGGGTATAGAGATTACTTAAAAATTTAAAAGAAAAAACAATTAAACGAACTCTTTGCCCAATCTGTAAATTGAGAAAACTGGAAATAAGAATAATGGTTAAAAAGATATACATAGGTTCATTTAAATGACTAGGAATGTAATTCCAAAACCTTGGCTTAGAACATACTAATTTTTGATGTATCTTATCCATACAATTAGTACTTAAAGTATATTAAAATTATATTTTGAGATGTTCATAATATCTCTTGACATATGCAAGATATTTCCCTTGGTGTCTCTGCACCAGAGTAGGGAATAACCGATTGGATCCATCAGTCATCCAGCTGGTAGGTCCATCCTTCCATTAGTCAATTCATTCTGCCTCTTTTGAATATGTTATATGATAGGTGCCATGTTTCCCAAGCTATCTACTAGGAATCTGAACAGAATATGATGTGGCTTCTACTCTCCAAAAGGCAGAGCCCGGTGAACATAATGGGACCACAATGCAGTATGAGATACTAAAATTCCCATTGTTGTGCAAGTGTGGAGAGCCAACTGAGGATGACTTTTTGTAGGTTTTGCACAGGAGTAGACATCACGTGCACTTTGGAGAATAGTGGTGTGGACATGGAGAGATGCGCTGCTTCCATCACTCTGCTTAAAAGGTTTCCTTGCCCAGCTGGGAGGAGTGTGGCTAGCTGACAGCTGACAGTTGGCACCTCCAGGATCCATCCCCAAATTGGAACAGAGATCATACTCTTCTTGGGACAATGTTTGAGCAAGGTGGTGGTACAAGGGCCTAGCTATTGTTAGTCCATACAGACCTCCTCTAACAGCCAGTCTTTGCTCTAGAGTGAATAGAGAGGTTCTTATCCAATCATGCTTTTGCTTTTTTTTCCTTTCACAAGTGTTAATCTCCAGTAAACCTTCTGCACTTCTAACTCCATCTTAACATCTGCTTCTAGAAGGACACAAGTAATACCAAGGAGAAGGAGCTTGGTGTGAGAAGGATATTTCAGGCAAAAGGATTAACATGAGGACAGACACGGAGTGATTTTTGTGGCCTGGTCAGGAAATGGAGATGAATTTGGTGTGGGCAAGATAGAGGATATGAGGATGCTCTAGTCTGGATGCAGAAGACGAGGCACCTAGAATGTAAAGGTTCTGCTATGGGCATTTTTTCCTAAAACATAAAGGGAACCATTAAAAATTATCTTAAGAGGAGAAGTGAGATGTTTTAGCGCAAAATAGAGCGTGAATAAAACAGGAGATAGAAAGAAACCCTTGTGTCCAAGTTTTGACAGAGTACCTGTTTAGTATTTTATTTCTAAAGCAGAACTTACTTTTCTTAGGTTTTTTTTTTTTAATTGCCTCTTCATGACCCTAGGTTATTTAGATGGAACATCAGTGCTTCATGTCTCACATGGAGAAGGAAGGTATGTTCACATTACATAGAGAAATTTTGCCTCCCTGCTTTTAGACCAAACACCAAATGTCATTCAGGATCTGTCAGAGTCTAGATCACATTAGTATCACCTCCTAAGTTGCTGTGGTTCTTGTTGCTAATTTGAATTTATTTATCTTCCTTTATATATTATCTCAATCTCTATCCTCCTTGGATCAGTTCTTAATTTTTTCCCAACTTGTATGTATTAATATTTGGTCCAATTTCTCATCTCATTTGGATGTATTTGTATCATTACCATTTATTGACAAGTTTGGGTTTCACCATCCATTTTTTTCTTTTTTGTGTGTGTGGATTTATGTAGACATTATTGACCTCCTTTTCTACAAACATCCTTAACTGAAACATTAAGTAAGACCAGGCTTATTAAGTGTTTGCTATTAGACGGTTTCCAGGAATAGGATATATTATTTCTCTTTACCATTTAAAAACTCTTGATTTAATGAATAGAATTTTAGCAAAGCAAGGTAACTTTGAAATGTGCTTTTCCATGTGTTTATATTAATATCCAGTGAATAATTTCAAAGGTTAAGCTTCATGATCCATCTCTTCAAGCCGTCTACTTAAGTCTAGAGTCATTACATCACCTGCTTCCCTTACGCCCATTGATTTATGTTTCTTTCAAACTGCTGAGATTGGGAAGTATCATTTATTTTTTACATGACATCTCCTGCAGTATGAAACAGTGTTTCGGAAGGTAATGGTGAAATACCTGTAACTCGGTACAGGCTTGCCTCCTCACCTGTGTCAATTAGTAACATGCCCATTAACGTCTGTCTGTTCCGGTAATACTGCAAGGGAATAAAAGGTTTTAATCGTTCTTTTTTCTGTAGTAAAGATGTCAGGGGAATCTCTAGGTAATAGTAGTACTCAGATACCATAATGTGTCTGTGTTTAATGCTGAGAGATGCAAAGGAGCTTCTAGAATTTTCTTAGGGATCATACAGTTCAAGCCCCCTAAATTAGCTGAAGTCTGTTTACATTGTACTCTGAATAAATGGCCATTTCAGAACCCCCAGAGTATCTATTTGAACATTATTCTCAGAAACAAAAAAAATTAAGTGGATTATTTTCCAGATCATTAGCATGACTTTTCTAGTACTTAAACAGCACTTTACTTTTTTCAAAAGGTTTTGGCATGTATTTTTATTTCTCTTTGCAGATATCGAATGAAGAGAGCCTTTGCCCATTTCAGTGAGAGGAAAATCAGGGCACTATAGACTTCAGTACTTTTGCTATGTTGTTATGACTCATTAGAAAATGGCCTTAGACCAGGGCGCCTGGGTGGCTCAGTCATTAAGCATCTGCCTTCAGCTCAGGTCATGATCTCAGGGTCCTGGGATCGAGCCCCGCATCGGGCTCCCTGCTTGGTGGGAAGCCCGCTTCTCCCTCTCCCACTCTGCCTGCTTATGTTCCCTCTATCGCTGTGTCTTTCTCTGTCAAATAAATAAATAAAACCTTTAAAAAAAAAAAAAGAAAAGAAAATGGCCTTAGACCAGATCACACACTCCTATTTGCAAATCCTAGATTCTTTCCTATAAATCATACTACGTCATGGGGCATCGTGTAGAGGACGGAATTCACGAAAGAGTAAGATCATTTATTTATGGGAATTGATATGTTTCCCTTTAGCTTAATTCAAGCCTTTCCCTAGGAGAATATTACCATTTTTATATTTCCAATGGCTCATTTTAAAGGAAAATGTATTACACAATTTTTAAAAATGAGTTAATTTCTGCTGTTAATGGTAATCCACTATTATGATATTCATATTATAAAAGCCAACTTATTAGTCAGAAATACAAGTTGATGAATGTAGTATGTTTATAAATTGAAGATAGTCACTTCATTTCTCCCATAGTAAATTTGCTTTAAATATTAGTTTATCACATATGTTTGCTTGTATTACAGATTTTTCCAGTAAGCAAACACAAATCATTTTTATATTTAGCATTTAAGATGTATCTTAACTTGAGCATTAAATCATCTATTAAATATTCAATTAAAGTGGGTTTTGATCCATTTTTTAAAATTAGTGGTCAGGTATTCGGGGAAACAAGCTTGCAAGATATTTCTAAAACACAATTCACTTCATTTCTTGTTCTGTGTATTTTGTCAGAGAACGCCTTAATGTAACAGAAATCAGATTTGGTGTGTATTTTTACACCAAATCAAATTGTGCAGGCGCCACCCTCAGCTTTCTCCAAAACATTATAAAGGATAAGATTCCACCATGATATAGCTTAAGAAAGCAGTACCGCCCTGGAAGAAGTCCATACGTGAAAAGTGAAGCTACAGGAGTCTGTTTTACTGGAAAACCACGTGTCTTATAACACCGTTACGGAATGGGATTTACAAGTTTACTTAGCTGAGTTCTGTCTTCTTCTGGAATCTGTATGTAAGGGATGTATGGTTTCTGTATTTATTCTGTAGGCATAAATCATAAGTATAAATGGTACTGGGAAAAAATGTAAAAATGAAACTGCTAAGTAGTGACGAATGGTACAAAGCACTAAGATGCTCCTGTTGTAACTATATGAAGAGTGTGAAGACATCGAAGGTCATCTTATTTATTACAATTGGCAGGTTTCCCTTCTTAGTTGTCTTGCATATAGTCTCATTTTCCCTGTCCTCTCCATGCCCAATCTTCATTTCCCCAAATTTGCAAGCCATAATTATAAATTTTAATGTTGTTAATCTATCCTTTTAATGTGTAGCGGTAATCCAAAATTATTCATTCCTTTTATCAAATCAGAAATGGAAAAAGTCAAGTAAACCTTCATAGACTTTTCCTAGTATGAAGTGCTTTTTAAAAACACAAGTTGCAAAGTTTTCCATTTTTGAATCCTAGAGAAAGAAATTTGTGCTCTCCCCATATACATAGTTGTTTAAATATCAGAAACTTAGTACAAAATAGTTTCTACACTATAAAGTAAATTAGGTTCTTTTCCTCTTTGTATGGAATTGTCTGTAATTGAAAATTTACAAAATATTAGAAAAATAAAGCCAAGCTTCACCAATAACTTCTATCTTCTGTGTAAAGCACGAACATATGTGAAGATTATTACCAATGGCTGGTTTCTTTTTGTTCTTAGAGAAAAGGTCCAAATTTGTGTTTTAAAACTTCCCTAAGCATCTGGAGCTTTTGTAAAAATGAAGCAATCAATCAAATAGACAAACTATCTTTCTAGTTTAATTTATAATAATTTACATATTACAAAGTTAAACACTTTGTTCAAGGATATTTCTTAAGACAGATGGTTGACAGTCATATAAAATATTGGTCTCACCATCCAATTCATTTGGTATATTGCTTTGGCTACATTAGAGTGAAAAAATGATGATTCACCCTGGTAAGCAGAATAGCACTTCAATAGCACTTGAAATAAGAGTAAAACTACCTACTACTAACATTAAAACACACATACAACCTTTTTAATCAATGATACCTTTATAAACTTAAGTATAAGTACAGAGATTAATCTTGGATCTTCACAGAAACAGTTATTTGGCAGCATAAATCAACGGGTTTATAGTTTCCAAGTTTATTAAAAATTAGTATAAAAATTTGCTTTTTAAATTCACAGTTCTTTACCAATAGCTAGAGTACCTATTTTAAAAAGATAGTTTGAATCAGATGATGAAATGCTGAGATTCCATGGAATGCAGGTTGGAAGCCGCTGGTCGGTGTCATGAGGAGAGGCTGTGCGGTTTCCTCTTTACGCCCTGCACCTGATATGTTGCGTCGTGGCGTTGCGGCAGATACCTGCCTAGTGACCCCTGTTCTTTTTTTTTTTTTTAATGGCCACTTTCAGTTGTATGTTTTAGTAAAAGAAAGAAGATCTTGTGATTTGAATAGCCTGCGCTGCTGTCTAGCTGCCTTGTTTCAAGACTCAAGTTATAAATCACAAACCCTGTCACCTCGGAGGGCACCCTTATGCGTCCCCGAGCCTTGGTGTGGTGCCCAGCGGGTGCCAAGCAAGCCGCTGACTTGCACAGAGAGGAATTCCAGGAAGTCGTCGGCGCGGGCCATTTTCCAATAATGCTCCCTGGCAGGGACTCAGTTCGGGGCTCTTTTACAAATGGCTATTACCCTGAGATCATGATGAGATTTCCTAGAAGTACACGCAATGCTTTTCACTAAAATTCCTCATTTGAAACTTTTTGTAAAAACGAAGGTTTCCTTTGCATTTTTAATGTCACATAACCATATGTCAGTACATTTTAATGTCCCCTTAAGATATGGGAGTGCTTAGATCTCTTGGAGACACGCTTTTTAAAATTAATTGTTTTCACTTCATATCACTTCGTTTTAGATGTCAGGCTTAAATTTTACTGGGTTTTTATGTCTTTCTTCAAGATGGTTGAAGAGCACAGTAGTACTAACTATCCCTATTTGTTCTGTCAGTCCTCTGCAGTCACTGAGGGTTTACGACGAACAAATGTTGCCGGAAGTACTCTGGACATTGGGCAGCTAGCTTGGGTGATCTCAGCTAAGATTGGCCTGTCAGAGCCTACCATAGCCCCCACCACTTGAGCAATCTAAAGCACATAATAAAGTTCTTCAGTTACAGATGTGATCATCATGCTATACAGGGTGAAATTTAGGTGTAGAAAAATAACAGAGCCTTCAGTTCCATCTTGGACTAAGGACTGACTCCAGCTGTTGGCCCTTACTCCTTGATCTTTCTGTTAAAGGCATTTGGTATTTACTTGATTTTGAATGTCTTTACTGGGGGAAGGAGAGGGGTTGGAGATTGGTATAGTACTTGGCATACGAGTGGTACTCAGATAATAAGACTCCCAGGACCTTCAAGTCAAGATCCTTTGTAGGTCACTGAATCTAAATCCTTTGTTTCTCTGCTCAGAAACCTGAAGTTCAGAGAGGCCCAGTGACTTACTTAAGGTCATACAGATAATTAAGGAGTGAGACAGTATTCAAACCTAACTCTTTATAGTATTTGCTGATTTTTTTTAAATGGTGCCATTTAGTATTTTCCTTTCCCCTCCAGTTGTTCTTATTTGCCAGTCATGTTTGATGATTCTCCAGTAAGTGGCAGAGGCACCCCACACATAAAGATATGGAAACCAGTTTGCATTCCTGTAAGTCCCAATTGATGGGCCTTAGAACCTCAAGGTCTAGATGAAACTTGGAAGGAGGATACTTTTCTCTTTTCCCCCTTCTTGTGGGCTTCCATCTTATTCCAGCAAGACTATTACTGATTTTGGTCAATGTGTTCTTAGAGTAACCTGTCCTAGAGGCAATTGCTCCCAATAGCTAAAGTGATCCTGTGAACACAGATCTGTTCATATTGACTCTTCTACCACCCTCCTGTGGTGCAGTACCCCCCTTCTTTTTTAGGCTCAACCAGACATTCAGACTCACGACAGGACCACACACCACACCTCGTCCTATCTACTGAGAGGGACAAAGACCAGGAACCATAGTTGTGTGTAGAGCAGCAGTGGGCCTTCCTCACCCCGGGGTCCTTACAGCTGTCCAGCAGCTCAGCTGCAGCAGTCACCCAGCAGGACAGCCTTAGAACTCCGGCAACAATTCTGTAGGCATGGCTTGCCAACTCCACTCACAAGGAAGCCTCAAGATACGATGATGAACACTTCTATGGTTCGTGTATAGTTCCTTGTGGTCCAGATACAATTTACCAGTGAGGATCCATTTTTACTATCAGTAATGTCACCTTGAGATGTAGTTAACACTCGGCCTTTATCAAGTTGCCAAGGGAATCCAGCTAGAGTTAACCAAAGGTTATGTTCTTATGAAGAAAAGGAAAAAGATTAATTATTTTTAAAATTTCACTGTGGCATTTAAAAAAATTCTTTAAGTGCACATGGCTTCCCTTTTCTTTAGGGTAAGGTGCATGCTATTTAAATGAGTCGCAAGGATCATTTTTACCTGGCTTCTGTATACCTCAAGAGTCCCACCTTGCATACTTCCACCCACCTTGAACGCTACAATTTAGCCACACCAAATCTTCTCAGTTCCTCTAAAGGACCTGTCCCCACTTGGCTGTCATCCTTCACACATGCTATCCCATCACTCATTCATTTGCCTCTCATGAGCCAAGCAGTGAGGACGCTTTGGGGATACAACAATGAAAAGGACAGCCCTGTGGAGTCTACAGCCCCTGCCTGAAAACCTTTCCTCCCACCTTTGCCGGAGACCCTCCTGTTTCAAATGGAACGTTATATTCTCTGTGATGCCCTTTCTCCTTCCCCAAAGTAGGTTAGGCGGCCTGTTGTGTACTCTGTCACCACACTGACTGCCCTGGAATTGCCATTGCCTGGTTTCTTGTCTACTCCCCATGAAACTGTGAGCTCCATAATGGGCAAGGAGTATGTATAACCTGCTCACCATTATATTTTCAGTGCTTAGGTCAGTGCAAGGCATCCAACAGATCCTCAAAAATAAATGATGAGCAAATGTGACAATTCTAGGAATTCTAGAATTACAATATGCATTTAAAAACCACAAATAATGTACTTCTAGAGTCAAAAATTCAGGCCCAAATTTCAGATATTTTGGAAGCAGATGCCCACTAAAATCTACGATAGAAGCAGAATATTTTTATTTTTAGAAAATTGTATTTATAAATTAAAAAGAAAAGCAATAATATTATGTAAAACTTAGTAGATAAATTTTTCAAAAAATGTTGGCCACCTAGAAAAATCACTCGAATAAAGCAAACTATTACAACTGGGTTATTCTAAAACCTAAGGCCAATGTTAACATTAGTGGAAAAATAAAGGAGTCAGTAAGGGCTTCAAAAATTCAGAAACAAACCAAGGATTCTTATTTTCACTTAATGTAGTCTTTGAAGTTTGTCCTGGAAACTAAAGAAATTATTTCCCATTAAGAAATCATATACAGATGCAACTGTGAGGATAAACATCCTTTTCTGGAACTGTTCTTCCTGGAATTTCTCCTATGAATTCCAATATAAAGCAGTATTACATCACATGATAGAATATACCTCCAACCAGTTTTCCAAAAGTTATGAAAAAATGCTCTTAAATATGGTAATTTGTTATATCAGCTGTCTATAAAATCAAAGAACATGATATTGAGTCATAGCTCAGAAGCCATATCATTGATTGACTGAGATAATGTAGTCTAAGACATTATATTCTGATGGTCTGAGAGTGCAGGGATAGAATTTGGAATAGGATAGGTCAGTGGATAGTTAACATGCCCATTTTAGGCTTTTTCTCTAAAATATCAAATATCTTAAATGAGCTTTGGAGAGGTGCTGGACTACATTCAATTTGCAATCAAATTCCCTTAATAAGATTTTACAGTGAAGAAATTCTTCCTTGCTGATTAAAATGAGAGCCATAATTTTGTGAGTCAGGTACTGACCAAAGTCCTTACATAAGAAAAGACAGCACATTGGAACCCAGCCATGAACAGCCTGGGTGCTTACAAGTAGCATCCTAGTCTTTTGGAAAGAACAGTGGATCTTTCATGCTCAGATGCATAGTTGTAATTTCTAGAGACTGCCAAGTCTTAGAGATCTGGAGCACAAGTTTAGACTGCTCCCCTGTATGTATACTCTGTTTAATTTGCACAGTACTTGATGGGGGAAGAAGAAAAAGAACTTAATTGCCAACATGTATAAACCAGGAGATTTCCCCAAATATTCTGGATTTCTGGCTTCTCATGAAAAATAGCAAGAAAGGCCACACCGAGTTGTCATTTTAGGGTGACGATGTGAGGCTGGAGATGAGTAGCAGAGGGTTAGGAGAGAGAACCTTTTCCGAGTGAGTGTGTGCTCATTAGTCATCTCAGTACCCACCAAACCCGCTGTATTCAGTTTTCACCAGGTTCTTACAGGAACTGAGTTTTTGACTTGCTCAATACTATGAAGAGGTAGCTTTAGCTTGAAAAATATTGTGTGTGTGAATTTGTAAGGTTGGGGGAGGAATCATCATTTAATGGGCATCTAAATTTTGCCCAATAAGTAATAGGCATTGCACAAGTTGTTACATATACAAAAAGGAATGAGACAGGGAGTCCATCAAGTGTGTCTTTTGCTTAGGGCAATGGGAATGGCTGCCCTGAACCCACCAGAGTTTCAGAGGAACTGGAGGCACTATACCTTACTTCTTTTTTCTGAATATCCTTAAAATTTCATTGTAAAATATTCGTCTTACTGGTAGCTCAAGGAATCTGTGAAAGTTGCTAACAATGGGGATTCCTTTCAAGTGTGATTATCTTGGGAGCTGTCAGAGGCATGCACTGATTGACTTGACCCCAGCCAAACTACTGTACTTTGAGGTACGGCCCTTGGTGCAGTCTGACAAATTAACAATTACACAATGTCATAAGAGCTCTCTGAGGGGTGTGATTAGAATGCAATCTCACGGGTGAGTGGAGCAGGCTTCATGTTGGGGTGGGGCCAGCTTGTGAATGGTTTTGCATGCCATACTGTAGGAAGTTTTCAGGTTTATAATTTAGATACTTCTCAGTACAGTGGATGGATCAAAGATCGAAGGGGCTAAAGCAGGGAGACTAGGTCTCTCCGGGCTCCAGAGATATCTTCTTTCCACCCTGCTGAAGTAGTTGACTGTATAAGTAGTTGATTGCATGGGCTTAACGTTAGCAATTAAATATCTGTGTCTTGTTGGTGTTGACAGCAGCTGTTGAAATGCAAGGGGTTAATGCTAATCCAATTATGGGCATCAGTATTCAAATTCAAATTTTTACCATTCCCCAATTTTAGTAGCAGCCCAAAAATTCTTTGTGCTTTGCACACATTATCTAATTTAATTCTGGTAACAACTTAGTGAGCTAGAACCATATCTATCTCCCTTTAACAGATGAGGAAACTTGAGTTCAGTTTCCCTTCTAAGATAGATGACCTGTTTGCATAAACCAAGCAACACACAAGCTCAGGCTATACCTTTCAAATATCAACATTTAAGGCTTCTAAACTCTAGGTTGATTTTTTACGCCTGATAATAAAGCTGTGTTAGGGGATATACAGGGTTACTGTATTTCAAAACTAAGATGTTTGTGTTAATAATTAAAACTTTATTTGCAGAACAAGCACAGTTTTATTTCAGTGACAGCATGTAACAAATACTATTGATTATAGCCTTATACATATAAAGTGTCAGTACCCAGAAATAAAGCTTCTCCTTGGCATATTGTAGAAACTGGCCCTGAATCACTTCCTGTGAACATTGAAGATTAAGTTCACATTTACACATGGAGGTACATGTTCACACACAGTTAGTAGTGATTCTCCTGTTGAGTTTGGAACATACAGGTTACTGCTCACACACACAAAAAAATCTACTACTAATTTCCTTATACTGCTTTTTGAAATATGTATCAAAGCATAACATATATATGTAAATTATATAAACACATATGTACATATGAATTTAAATATATATGTATTATGTTTAATTTTTTATGCTTAATTTTTAGCAGCCTATTTAAATGCATTCTAGGATAGTGTCAAATGGAAGTCTTCCTTGCACTGAAGTGAGGGCTTGATATGTGAATTGTTCTAATCCTACCCAGCACTGCCATCATGAATACCTATGTTCTCCTTCTCCCTCTCCATATATACTTTTCCATATCTGAGTACAGAAAAAATAAACGGAATATATCCTATGGAAATTTTCTGTTAATTTGTTTTATAGAAATTTTTTAAAAAAGAGGAGGAGAAAAAGGTCTGGATTTTATCTTATTTGTTATATAAAACTGTAATAGTTTGCATTAGAGATTATATAATGAATGAAGCATCTTTCCAAGAAAAGTATGTGACTATTAAAGCAGTCTCTTTTGGAAAAGTTTTAATAAGCTTAAATGCACTAGAAATAGTTGAATTAGGGGAAAAAAAAGAAATGGTTGAATTAGGAAATCTGAAAGACACTAAAGCAACATCATTTTTTTTTTCTCTATTCTGAGAGATATGTTTTACACATTTTCTCCACATTTTATCATTTCTGAAATCTGGTACCTCTTATTAATTGAAGAGCATAAGCTCAATGAACGTGTAGATTTTATCTATGTTACTTACTCTATTTCCCTATACCTAGGTCAATGCTCGTAAATATTAGGCTGTAAATAAGTATTTGTTGAATGAACACATGAATCTAAGTTAAAGACAGTCGCCAGTCACCTACAGAATGAGGGTCATTGCCTGTGCATGAACTTAGCTGTGTGGAGTTTAGTTTTCACCTTTGTTGAATTATTTGTATTAGCAGCACTGCTTGTGGCTAAATTTTAAATTAAGTTTGGATTTTTAGTTGTCACTTAAAATCTCTTCGGAAGAATTACACTTTGATGCAAAACTGAAACAATGTGGCCTTGTATTCAGAAGACTGCCTGTCACACTAAGAGATATGATTGAAGACAGTAGAAATAGTAAATCTTTTATAAGATATCATCAAATTTTCAATCTGGAGCTATCCTTATAACCGACTCATGCATTATAAAGGACTAAGAAGCTTCCAGATGGCTTTCAAGAGGATCTGCATAACACCTGGGATATATCAATTAAAGATATTTTTAAAATATAAAACTATGACATTAACACATAGAAAATGCAAATTAAACAGCTGATGTTAAAATTGATAAAGGAGTTAAAATTACAAGCAAGAATCACAAAAAGCAGTTCATCAAATGACACTGTACAGAAAGACAATAGCCAAGAGTGAATCAGAAGAAACCTAGCCTCAACACACACAGTATTAGACTCCGACATTATTAGGATATTGGAAAAGAAAGGGAATTGTATTTTATGAATAGTATGCAATTGTGAGATAGAAAATGTGGACAATTAATGTAGAACTTCCTTCAGCCTAACAACAGTTATAAAATTGATAACCCATTTGGAATTGATGGTATCTTGGAATAAAGGACATACACACACATTCACATACACATCTGGGGGTGTCATTTGGACAAAATGAGGTACTTAGCAAAAGAACAGAGTTAACTCAGTTAATGTTTGAATGTCCCAGAAAGAAAAAATAAACAGTTTTCTAACACAACATTTGCTCCCAGAGTTGATTGGCAGTATTTGAAAGCCGTGACCAGTGGGAGAGTCTCTGGATCAAAAATTTGCCTCCTTTATCTCTTCCCTGCCCCAAGTCTATGGGCACTGGTATTCTGTATAGCAACATAATACTGCTTTCCTTTAGTTGAGTTTTCAATTAATAATAAGAATTTTAAAAAACTCCAATCACTCTGGAAAATTTGTATTTATGGTGAAATAATAAAGATGTGCTTCTCCAACGAGGAGAACCCTACTTGCTATTGGATGCTGATGAGGGTCAGGAGCATTTCCAGAAGAGCAATACCTGCAGCACAGCATGGATAGGGATAAAAGACCCAGGCTTTTCTTTACCCCAGTGTCAGTCATTGGCCTCAGGCCACCCCAGCAGGATATGCAACTTTCTGGGCATCTCTAGTCAAGTTGGATCCTCTGCTGAGGGCTGTTCCCAGAGAAAGGTCAAGAATTTCTGGCAGCAATGCACCCATTCTCTCCCACAGAATTTTTTTTTATTTTGATGAAGTCCAGTTTATCATTTTTTTTCTTTGATGCGTTGTGCTTTTGGAGTCAAGTCTTGGAAAAACTGCCCAGTCCTAGATCCTGAAAATTGTCTCCTGTCTTTTTCTCATATTAATATAAGCTTTTTAAAAATGGAATTCTTGGGCGCCTGGGTGGCTCAGTTGGTTAAGCGACTGCCTTCCGCTCAGGTCATGATCCTGGAGTCTCTGGATCGAGTCCCGCATCGGGCTCCCTGCTCGGCAGGGAGTCTGCTTCTCCCTCTGACCCTCCCCCCTCTCATGTGCTCTCTCTCTCATTCTCTCTGTCAAACAAATAAATAAAATCTTTAAAAAAAAATAAAAATAAAAATAAAAAAAAATAAAAATGGAATTCTTCAGTGTAAGAGAAAGAGATCATAAGAAGAAAGAGAAAAAGAGAGCGTGTACCTACAAAAACATACTGTCCTTGGTGGAAGACCAACTCACTTCTACTGTATTGTTAAGTGTGCATCAGTTTTACACACCTTTCAGTGAAGATCACAAAGTCCATCTACTTTAAATGTTTTTCATTATTATTAATAATTTTTTATTGGTTCACTTTTTGGTAATTCATCATTACTGTAAAGATAAACAAATAAACCAAAAGAAAAAAGGAAAGACATCTGAAATAACGCAAATTATATTCACTCACTCACATAGTGACATCCTGGGGCAGGGGGGCACATGATAAATGAGATCATTACTCTTGTGAGAGCAAACCTGAGTACTTTGTGAGGAAGGGTTTAATTAAAGCTAGGGAAACTATATTTCTTTAAGATGTCCAGGTGGCTCATTCCCTATACTCAGATTCTACATTTGGTCTTGCGAATGCAAATAAATGCCTCATAAGCCAGTGCACAGATGGAATTCCTGACATATGGAATTCTCATGACTTGAATGGGTGATTCAAGAGAATGACTAGGATGATATCAATCTTGGCTCTGTATTTAATATTGAGTTTTAGCCAGTAGACGCATGCTTCAATAGTATTATCGTAGACAACTCTCAGGATGCCTGTTGATGCTTCCTTTCCTTTATAGGCTGCCCATGACCTTTCAGAGAAGCCTATATCTACAGTGCAGATGCATGAGCTACTGGTCATGTAGCCTTGTGACCCTGCTCATCTCTAATTGGACCAGTAGTGAGTAGAGACCTGGGACAAAATGAGATTTCCTGTCCCCAAAATTGGAAGCTGGGAATGTAGAAGCCCAATACAGTTTCTATGTGATATAAATCAGAATGACCGCATAAAGACAGGGATGGGATGGCTATAGTAATTCAAAGCATAGACGTCTCATCTGCAGAGAGAGAGAGAAAAAGAAGAATGATCACGTATGCAGAAAGGAGCAGACCATAAGTCCTATAAGGAGGAAAGCAAACCTTGGACTTGTGTGTATGTTTCAGTGAATTCCCCACTGTGCTTAAATACTCTTGAGTTCTTCTAATTCTTCTAATTACTCTAAGACAAATTGGTAAATTGAATATTATTTTACAGTTTAAATATATCATAATTAAAACGTCCTCTATTCTTTGTGCTAGACCCCAAAAGACAATGCGAATTTGTATGTGCCAACAGTATCTTTAAGTTATATATGCTTATAATATAGGTTGCCTCGACAGAAACTAAGTGCCCAATTCCTGGGAAATAATGCTACATAATGGAGTTGTGGGATATTTGAGTGAGATGGTCTATAGTCCTGCTACAAGTGATTGTTACTGCTTTTAGAGCAGGAGTTGATGAGGACTAAGCTATGAAGTGAAATAGTGACTAGACAAAATAGGAATGTTTTGCCTCAAAAGATAAAATATTAGCATGAGGGACATGATTAGTGAGCACCCTAGTGAAAAAGGGGAAGACTGTTGGGATTGTTCTAGAAGCCAGAGCAAGGACAATTGCTAGACATATAGGGAGGTTTGTATATAGTACTTAAGGAAAAATATTAAAACTTAGATCTCTTGAATGATGAACCAGTCGGCCTCACTGTGTAATGAGCTCCCTGTTACTGTTGTTCAAATAGTGGCAACCAAGAAGTCAGAGTCACCGTTTTGAGTATGAGGTTGGTTAGAAAAATCCCGATTTTCTACTCTATAGAAATTGGTTTCACTCTTCGGAACATCTTAAGAATCTGCAAAAACAAAGGTTTACGTGCTGCAGAGGAAACGCCCTTTAAAGCTGCTGCTGTTGGTATCAGGGTGTTGGCACCGAAAAAATAAGTCAATAAATAAGGTGGCTGCTTCCAAGTGCATATACATATGTGTGATTCACATATGTGTGATTCATATAGTAAATGGAAAGGAATTCTTTTACATCTGATGTAAATAAGCCCCCGTTTTTAAAAATCACACATTTATTGACTGATATTTAGAAATATATGTAGAGTTTACTTAAAGAAAATAAACTTAGGAGAAAAAAGTGTCTAAAACCAAAGCTTGATTTGGAACATTCTAAACAATAGTTTTCCTTTTTCTGTTTAAGGCAACTAAGTGTGTTATGTTCAGGATAATGAACAATTGACATTGAAGATAAAACTTGATAGAATTGAGGAATACTGAAGTTAAGATGTTCTTAATAAGGCTTATAAATAATTATTTCAGTGTTTTATCTATTTATAAAATAGGAAATCTGGCCTAATAACTTAAAATTATTTATTAAAAATTTAGCTATTATTTTCACTTCAATATTGAGGAATATTGAAGTTAAGATATTCCTAATAAAGCTTAGAAATAATTATTTCAGTGTTTTATCTATTTATAAAATAAGAAATCTGGCTTGATAACTTAAAATTATTTATTAAAACTTTAGCTATTATTTTCACTTAAATATTAATAGTATATATTAGATATTTAAATGTTTCTTTCAGAATGTTTTAATAATAGTACAATTTTATTTATATAATTTTCAGGGCTTCTGTTCCTGTAACAATCAGTTTAAACACAGAAAAAGTGTTTATATTCTATATTTCAGTCTAATCATTAATTCTCAACTTCGGTGTATTCAGAAGTAGAATGTGATTTGCTAACATGGGAGATATTATTTGTAATTTACAAGACAGATGGTATAAACTGTTAAACAAGAAAATCATTGTCATCTGTCCAGGTCATGCCACACACTAGATATGCTACAGAGATTGTTCAGCCACTTTCAGAGAATGTATTCCCTTTGAAAAGAGGTCTTTTTTTCCCCCCTTAGGAGGGAATTGGGGAGAGTGGGCAGGTTAGAACTTCTTGAGACTGAATCCATCAATTGACTGACAGCACCTACATATTCTTCCCCCCAAATATATCGTATGAACTGCATATTACACAATCCAGTCAGTCTCAGAAAATCTATACTCATTTCTCGATTCCAAATGTGAAGGTCCTCCTTAAACCTCGGAGACTCCTGGAAGGATTTACAGGGAAAATATAACGAGACTGATTTTCTAACACGTGTTGGACACACAGCTCACATAAACCTTCGGGTAGCCCTCTGTAGATTTATATGAGGTGGTGCAGGAGAATTCTCCTAGCCATTGAGTGCAACTCTCCTGCTTCTGAGTTATGTCAGGTACATAGGAATCACTCCCAGACATTCTCCTGGGACTACAACCTTGCCTTTAAATCCTCAATTTGACACTTTTCTGCATGGTTATTGGAGCTTTAAAGAAATGTATCAGGACTCTCAGCTAGCTTAGGGAAAGCGATTTTCCCCTAGACTATCACCTCCACAAGACAGTACTGGTGAAGATGCGTTAGTAACCTATTTTTCCCTTATGTTCAGGGAACATTTTATGAACATTATTTTCATAATACATGAGAGATCTTAGAAATGAAAAAAAGTATTAATAATTTCTTTGTAAAGTAATTCAAAGTGTTTTTTAGTTTGTTTTTATTTGGCGTGGGGATAACATTTTCTTCTGGTTTTCCTTCCTTTCTTCTTATCTAGTGGTTTATTCTTGGTTTCTTTTTCTTTTTTTTAAAGATTTTATTTATTTATGTGACAGTGAGGGACACAGCGAAGGAGGGAACACAAGCAGGGGGAGTGGGAGAGGAAGAAGCAGGCTTCCCGCGGAGCAGGGAGCCCGATACGGGGCTTGATCCCAGGACCCTGGGATCATGACCTGAGCCGAAGGCAGAGGCTTAATGACTGAGCCACCCAGGCGCCCCTTATTCTTAATTTCTTTCATGTTCTCCTCATCTTCAACCTGTTCCTTCAATATCGTTCCCTGGATGAGCTCATCCATGCTGGTGACTCCCTAGCACAGTGGTCGTATGCCCCCAACTATCTCTCCAGACCAGACTGCTCTCCTGATTCTCAGAGTCTTAAGAGATACCTGAGACTTCACCTCCCACTGGCACCTCAAACTAAAAATCAGTTTTACCCCCTACATCCCTTTCTTGCTTCCCAGTTGTAAATCTTCTTGGTTTCAAGTCTTGGCAGATGATGCTGATCTGTTCCTTTTCTTCATGTTCGGCATACAATCAGTTACCAACTTCTGTCAATTATGCCTCTTTGATAAATTACAAATGAATCAACTTTTGTCCATCACAAACAGGATATCACAGTGGTTCAAAGCACTTGCTCTGAACCAATACTTCAATGGATTTCAGTCGCAGTTTTGCCATGTACTACCTGCATAAACATAGACCACTGATTAACTTATGAGCCTCAGCTTTATTTGTTTGTTTGTTTTTCCCTCTGAAACCAGAAATAATAATAGCTCTCCACCAGTGTTGTTGCAAGTAATAAATGTGATAATGCAGTTTACGTGCTCAGCATGTATGCTCAATAAATATCCTTGTCTTTCCACACAATCCGTAGCAGGTTATCTCTTCTTAGCTAACTGCTGAGTTTCTAATCGCCCTTCTTTCTTCCTATCTTACCTACTCCAGTGCATCCATTCTCCACATTGCAGTGAGGGATATCTTTCTAAAATATAAGCCTAAGCAGGTCATTCCTTCTCTTAAGACCCTTGATTTACTCTCTGGATTTCTCAAGATAAAGGTCAAACTTCTTTATGGAGAGTAAGGAAACAGTCCTCTCATACCTTGCCAATGGGATTGCAGATTAGTACGGCCTCATGGAGAACAGTTGGCCAAAATCTACCAACATGTGAAGTGCTAATACTTACCTTGACTCCAAAATTCTATTTCTTGGATTTTAAATAAATACACATGTTTGAAATGACTATGGTACAAGTTTATTCTTCACAGTATTGCTTATAAAAGCCAAAGATTGGAAAAATCTAATTGTCTATCAGCAGATGAATGGTAAAATAAATCATGGTGTATGTATATACCATATACAATATGCAGTGTTTACAGAGAATAAGACGTGATTCAGTCTCCAAAATAATATCATGCCAGAAATGCAAGGTACTATGCATAATATAGGAGCTTATTCGTTTATTTCTTGGGACAGGGTGTTAGGAATATATGTTAATACATTATCATTTATGCATTTGATATCTATGAAACTGTTAATGGTGGTTTTCTTCCAGAAAGAGAAATGGGTAACTGGAGAAAGGATGGAAGAAGAACTTTTTATTGTATATCCTTTTTACACATCTCATTCAATGCACGTGTTCAAAAAGTAAATTATTAAAAGGAGAAACAAATATCCTTCACGATAGGCTTCTTCCAACTTCTGGAGATGGATCTCTTGTCTTGGCCTCTTGTTTTCTAACTCAGCTATCTTGGGTCCCCCAGAGCTCTCCTTCTTGTGCAGTTCCATTGCTGGGAGCGCCTCCCCTCTCCTCCCTCCATTGTGCCCACATGAGGCCTGTGACGCTTCCCTTTCTTTACCACCTTTTCCCAAACCTTTTCTGGGCTTTTAAGATTGAATCAGTTGGGGTTTTTTCCTGTATGCTCCAAAGCACCTACACTTACTCTTTGCACTTAGGAAATTATCTTGTAGACCACTGATTATCTGTGTTAGAATCATCTGGAGTGCATGTTAACAAGTTGCATATCTGAGCCCAGCTAGATCTGTTGACTGAGAATCTGGGCTTGTGGGCCCTCAGAATTTTCATTTTTCATAAGTGCCTTGCTGGTTTTTCTGCTCACTAAGCTTTCCATTGCACTTGCCTATTTTCTAGTCTGTCTCTTTCCACTAGGCTGTCAGCAGGATCTGTGCCTTCCTCATTTCATGCATTTAGCAATGTGACTGAACAATAGGGGTGTGAAGTAAATGTTGAAGGAATGAATGCCAACCTCCAGAATAAGACTTTGGCTAGACCAGCAAAAATCATTCTTATAATATTGAATGTGGATGCTGATGGTGAGGGCAGCCAAGTGGCTTATCTAAGGCCATATACAGCAAATTCAGACACAGAACCCAGAGGCAAAGGCAGGCCTCCTATTTCCTGCACCAATCTTCTTTTAGGGCTGTGTGGTTGACCTGGAGATAATTTTTTTAATGTTCAATTTTAAATTCCACCTATTTGGTCTTAGGAAAGGTAGCAGAGGAAATAATACATAGCATGTCTACCAAGTAATTTATATGGTATCTTTAGACATAGTTTGAGGTATGAGAGCATAGCACACAACTAGAAATGTTAGATAGGCATTTGGACAGATTTAAACATTTTTAAATGTGTAAATTTAAATTATGAGCAAGATCTCATATCTCTAATAGTATATAACTACTCCCTTGTGAATTTAACTTTAACGAAATTGTCATATTGGGCAATTCTAGCCATGCCAAGGTGGTAGCCATTAGATACCTTGTTTATTAAATTCTGTTGCAGATAAAGGTGCCAGAAATAAACTAATGACTGTTGTAATAGCTGGGCTTTCTTGGTTACAAGAAAAATACCTTGACATATTTTTTGACTCTGTGATTGGTCTACATTTCAAGGGTATAAATTAATCTTCAGAAGATCCTAAAGAATATCTTCCCTGGACACTTCACTTATACATCAAGTTGGCCATGTTAGCAATCTAATCACAAACCTGTAATTCAGTGGACAACAATTTCTTATTGTGAACAGCATAGTGGCTTTTACTATCATTTAGGTCAGCCCAAGATTGCTGATGCACCGTATGTTTCAGGCCAGGGATGATGGATGGCGAGCTCTGAGGCCCATCCCTAAGTGATTGGAAAGATGGAAGACACACAGTTCACTTAAGCTTGCTTACTATTACATCAAGTAATCAGTGTGATAGGCAAGCCCGTGCTCTTTATGTCATCCAACCAACTTTCTACAGGAACAGTATTTCACATTAAAAAAAAAAATCTTAAGAATTGTGTTCTGGCTAACATTCCTATTACTAGATCAAACAGCTTCACCTCAGATGTGGATGTTAATGAATATTTTCAAAATGCCTTTGTTACAACAACAAAGATCTTGCTTTTCTTTATCTTATAGCTCAGAGTACATGTTCCACTAAAGTTATAAGTAAAAGATGCATATTTGTTTCTTTTAAGCTTTACTCGGGCCACGAAGAAAAAGAGCCTGTTCAAATAGTTTCATATTTTCTATGCTGATTTCCAACTTAATAAATTAGTCTTGTTAGGCTTTAATCATAAAGTTGCAAAGATTTGTCTTCACTGAGACTGATTCATGTAAACACTGTTTTCTGAAACTCATCTGACCAATAGCCAACACAAATAATTAGGGGCATCTTCCTAGCTACTGTTTTGTTTTGTGGGAAATTTCTTTTCAAAAGTGATAAAGAAAAACCAAGTGAATATCTTAAATTGTCAATTTTACGCTAAGAGCATAAATCACTGAGATAAACTCAACAATATTCCTCGCTTTTATTGTTTCAGACACTATAATTTATCACTTCAAACAAAACATTTCATGGAATAATTAGATGTATCTTGATATGATTTAAATAACTTAGGGAACACAAAGCATAGGAGACCTTAAAATTGTTCATAATTGCTCATTTATATTCTAAATAATGTCATAATGTCAGATTCTTTGACTTTTAGAGTGCTGGCATCGCCTGCCATCCCACACCAGGTGTAACTTTAGCTTTGTAGAGAAAAGAATGCCGAAGTCCATTTTTCTCTTGGGAAGAGTCTGCAACAGGGCATAGGAAATCACTTCTTACTTAAAACTTTATTATCAATTCTAATTAGCATAGTTTATATATCATCATCCTTCTTTCCCTTCTTTCCTATTTGTGTTTATATGTACCCTATTTACATAAATGATTTGAAGAAGCTCATAATAAAGACAAGTAATATAATAACATCCATTACAATTAATCCAACCCTGTGATTGTTAAAGCATAGACCAGCAGCATCAGCATCCCCTGGGCTCTCCCTAGAAGTAAAAATTCTTGGGACCCTCCCAAGACCTACTGAATCTCAGTGACCTGTTTTAACAAACCCCCCAGTTGATTCTAATTTATGCTGAAGTTTGAGGCCCACGTATTATTCTAGAGTCTAAACCAGAGCTAGGAACTAAAAAAAGAAGTGGGTGTGTGTGTGCGTGTGTCTGTGTGTCTGTGTGTCTCAGGAACAGAGGTGGCGATTAAGAGAACATTATTTTACAGGTGGAAAGAAGTTGTAAGAATTGAATACACAGAGATTTAAGAGCATAAGCTCGTAGTCAGACAAGTGCTTTTGAATCCTGGATGTTTTGCTACTAATGAGCTATCTGACCTTGATCAATTATTCAACCCCTCCTAGTCTCAGTTTGCTTATATGTAAAATGGGAAAAATATTCCTCTGAGCATTAAATGAAAAATATATATAAGAAAAGGTTTAGTGCAGTGACTAGCATGAGCTACATATACATTACTTTTTCAGTTATCGTTTGTTGCTTTTAATAGAAAATGATAATTAATATTATAATTTACTCCCATTTGTGAACAATATAGTTGGCATTTGAGGGCATTGTGCTAAATGAAATAAGCCAGAGAAAGACAAGTACTGCATGGCATCACTTATACGTGAAGTCTTAAAAAAATTAAACTTGAAATTTGCTGAGAGTAGAACTGAAATGTTCTCACAAAAAGAAACAAGAAGGAAAGAAGAAAGAAAAGAAGAAAGAGGAAGAAAGGAAGGAAGGAAGAAAACTCTGTGAGGTAATAGATGTGTTAATTAACTAGATTGAGGAGTCCTTTTTCAATTCATACACTCAATGCAAACCACCATAGCATACACTTTAAATATCTTTCTATTGTACTTGTCAATTATACCTCAGTAAAGCTGGAATTAGAAAATATACACGTATTATAATTTATCTACAAGATTCCTAGGACTACTTGAGCTTCTTAGCGGCTGCCGTAGAAAGACGAACACAGCAGGTAGGTTACATAGCTCTGATAGGAATGGTGGTGGCTAGCTTCAGCCGCACATGTGAATCACCTGGGAGCTTTAAAAAAATACCAGTGGTTAGACCCAACTGTCAGAAATTCCGATTAAATTGCTCTATCATAGAGCGCTGGCATCTCAATTTTTGAAGAGGTCCTCAGGTGGACCTAAAATGCAGGCAGAACCGAGCAGGACTGCATTAAAGCAGGGCTTTTCAAACTTGATTAGTTATATGAATCACCCAGGGAACGTGTTAAAATGCAGAGTTCTTACTTTTGTGGGGTAAGGTCTTAGTCTAAGAATCTAGTAGGGGAGAGTTACTTCGATAAACAAGAAATTGAGGTCCTGAGAAATATGTGAGTTCCTAGAGAGAAGCAAACCATTTTCCCCCTTTCAGCTGCGAGATGAGCCAGAAGGCAGCAAAACATGTGCTTGTTTTATGTAGACGTATATTCTCAATCCTGAACCGCCTTAAACAAAGTAACGCTGTTATACTTTGACTATGTTTTTTTTTAAGATTTATTTAGAGAGAGAGCGCACGTGCACAGGGGATAGGGGCTGAGGGAGAGGGCCTCTTAAGCAGACTCCACACTGCGGAGGAGCCAGACTCAGGGCTCAATCCCAGCACCCTGAGATCATGACCTGAGCAGAAACCAAGAGTTGGACGCTAAACTGATGGTGCCACCCAGGCACCCCTGACTATGTTTTTTATAACTACTTTGCTTTGTATTTTTACATTTGGGATATGAATTTGGGTTCTGGACAGATTAATAGTTTTCAGTGTCTTTGTTTCCTTTCTCAGGAAATTTAAAACTAGAACACAATCCCTAATCTTTTGGGGGGAAGGAGGAGAGGAGGTCTAATACTAGGTTTTGGTTACACACTTAAGTTTTAGAAATAAATGTATCCTGAGAACTAAATTTCATATGAAGCCCTTTTTGTTTAATGTACTATATCAGTTTACTCATTTACGAAAGATAGAAATCCAAGTGTTCTGAACAATGCAATTTATGATACTCAAAATAAAATAGCCTAAATGTCAATAAAATGTTTGGCCTCCTTAAAATGTCGATAAAGGAGGGCGCCTGGGTGGCTCAGTTGGTTAAGCAACTGCCTTCGGCTCAGGTCATGATCCTGGAGTCCCAGGATCGAGTCCCGCATCGGGCTTCCTGCTCGGCAGGGAGTCTGCTTCTCCCTCTGACCCTCCCCCCTCTCATGCTCTCTGTCTCTCATTCTCTCTCTCAAATAAATAAATAAAATCTTTAAAAAAAATGTCGATAAAGGAGTAGAACTTAAAGATTTCTAATCTTCTAATCTCAGGCAAAGGATTATGTTAAGAATATCTTCAGAGTGTGAACTGTTTGGAAATAATGTATAAAAAGATAGTGTGGAAGACTATAACCTTTAAAAATTATTCTAAAGCAAGTCTTTCTCTTCTTATTTATTCTCTCTCCCTCTTTGGAGGACACATAAATAAGAATAACTTTAGGAGAATGGAAAGTAGTTATTTTGAGATTAATAAATTTGGTTAATAAGAATCAAGCTAAAAATGATCAATGCATTTTACTATTTCCTGTTAAACTCCATGCAAAACAAATTTCAGTTTTTGAAGCCTACTAAAAGCAGCTGAAAAGTTGATGGCCTTTTCTTAAGCAACACTCAGAAGGGTGTCCTTGCCCTATCTAAAACTCGTTCATTATTTTAAAGCACAGAATTAAAATAAGAATAAATACAGCATCTTGATTCTCAGGGGGGCAAACTACTTTGCATATTAGGGTCATGGTACTGAGCGTCCTTGCTTGGACTCTTTGGGGTTACAACATGTGCAGGAAGGAAGAAGTAGATCAGCCTGGGAAACCTGCCATAACACACTTCACGGCGGTTAACACAGTTGCTGGTAAGGGCAAGTAAAGAAGCCAAGCTTTTAACCAGTGCAATCTTCTGTCCTTTATAGTAAATCCCTAAAAAACAATGTAAAGATGGCAGCCCCTTATGTTAAACACAATGGCTGGTTGGTCAAGTCAACCGTGTGCTATCTGAAAGTGGTAGAATATGGAGCAAGGCGCAACCTCAATCTGGGCCGTAATAAAGTAGCTGTTCATCTGTGGTCAGAGAGCGCCATGAAAGACCTTGAGTTCCTTCACTTTATTTTGCAGAAAGCCATTGGACAGCTTTGCGTCATCTAGCTCTATCAATCAAGGACCTCAACCGCTGCTCGCTGCTGAAAGCTTTCCTGTTTGGCTCTGTTTTTTCACAGACAGCTCAATAACTTGTCTGTGGAGCTGTGATAAATGTGCCATGTGCTTCTAAACTGTCTCTTTAACACTGGACTGCATTTCAACTTGTAATGCTTGTGACTAATTGCTTGTATCAAAGGCTTTTATTTATTTGTAATGATTATCCAATAGGCTTATCATTTATATTTCTCACTTCTCTTCATGAAGTGGTTTTATTTTAAAGTTGCATACAGCAGACTGTCAGCTAACTTCTAATGTAGCAGCGTTTGCTCAATGAATAAGCTGTCAAGTTAAGAGAACATAATTGGCAAACCCCAGTATATAACCAGAGCAAGTGCAAACTCCTAATGATTTTTCTTTCTCTTTTTGTGATCACTGCACATCAGCCATAGTTTTAAACACCAACTTTATGGCCACCTACTGTGGCTGTCAGAACGGAAATTTCCTAGTGGTTTTGTCCTCTTGTGTAAGAACAGTAGTCAGGATCACAAAACCTTCTTATTTGGGCACAATTGCCAGTTTCTGCTAAGGAGGCCCAGAATAGAGCTATTATAGTAAATGAATAACTTCTCACTTTGAAAGAAGGTGGTTCTTTCAGATCAGGTTGGAGGTCAATGACAGGGCAAGGAAAGGAAGCTCATATTGCAGCTGTCTGCAAATGAGCTTTTCCTACAGATACTGTAAGGGAAAATAAGAGTCTATTGGGGAGGCTGATCTTCACTTAATCTTTAAAAACATATTTTAAAAAGAAAGGAAAATCTGCATGCTTTTTCTTAAACTTTCATTGTACTTAAAAATTATCATCATTAAAGGTCGTTCATATTGAGAATGAAGAGTATTTCTTCTTTCTAGCCCTGGCTAGAAGAAAATGGGAATACTATGTCAGTAGCAGAGTCCATGTCTTCCAATCTTAAAAAAAAAAAAAGAAAAGAAAAAAGCTAACACTCAAGCAGAAAAACATCCTAGCAAATTATAACTGAATAACCCATTTAAGGTTGCTATTCCTTTTTGATTTTTTTCTGTTGACTAAATGCTTGCATTGTTTCATACATTAATAAACTGAAGAGATAACTGCTTATCTGCATGCCTGAGATTCTCTCAAAAAAATGGATTTAATTTTTAAAATACACATTTTAAGTATACAGGTAGAGTAAGTTAAGAAGTACAATGTCCCATTGTTTGAAAAGTCAAAAAGAAAAAAAAATTCATTAAGAGACTTTTATTCTGAAGCCATTTTCTTGTGTCACCATAAAAACTCCAGTCAAACAAATGAAACCAAAAGGCAGGTGCCATTTACTGCTGTGAATCAGAATAAGCCAGCCTAATTCATTGGCTCAATTGGAAAGAAGTTGCACAGAAAATCAAGATATCATCTACATAAGGTTTGGGAATACATTATAGGGTCCTCTCTTACACAGCAACCTAGTGGGTGGATTTTTAAGTTTTTTGAATTTATAAATTAGGAAATCAATTCAACATTGCATTAAACATACTTTAATGGAATGTTAAGTTGCTAAATCATCATTTTGAGAGCTAATCAAATAATCCTTGTTCCTCCTTCATTCCACTGCTAAGCCATTTCCCTAAAGATCAAAGATAGAGGGTAGTATCTACAGAATAATATTTAATGAAGTTTCAGTTGTCTAATGAAATTTGATACATAGAATTTACAGATAATTTTTTCTGCTTTTTAAAAAAAAAATGTCAGGACTACCTTAGGCTGCACCTGTAATTTAGTTTGTCTTGAACAGGTGGGTCTACTGGAGCAATCCCCCCAAAAACTGCTGGGTGATAGGACGAGGTACTCTGGAATCAAATATGTCATGGATAATGTTTAAAATGTGGCAATTAAGGGTATACTATTACAGGATAATTGTTTGCTATTAAGATTGGATAAGACATTAAAATTAATAACGGAGGCTATAAATTCCAATTAGAAAATGAGCAATTGATTCCAAAACACATTTAGGGTAGAAGTGGAGCTGTGTCAGTGGAAAGACAGTGGACTGGGCTCTGGTCCTGAGCTCTCCCGCACTTCTCCATGGTTACACCATCGCTACTATTTCCACATCAACAAGAGAAGCCATTTCTACCCACTTTTCCATATAGTCCAGATATGGCAGTGAAACCATAAGAAGCACTTTCTTTCTTCAGGTTTATATACCAGGGTGGTCGATTTTTTTCAAGTCCATTTCAGCAAAGGTAATGAACTGCTTTCTCTAATGCTTTTCATGGACAACATTAGGGCTCATTTCATTTGCTTTCATGACCCACAAAGCAGACGGCATGATCTGGAAGATCTGGAGAGAAGGATCTGTTGTTTTCACTCTCTTCTGGGCCTCAGGGGTCGGCTCTGGCTGGAAACCGTTTTCATTGTAGAGGAAGTCCGGGAGACTGGTCGCTCCTAAGTGAGAGACCCATTAACTAGTAGTGGCCCCAGCAGTGATGTGTGGAGGAGTCTCATACTATTTCAGGGCTCAGCGAGAAAGGCTGCCAGGATAGGTTAGTAATCTGTACCATGGGCAAGGGATGGGAACCCCAGGAGGGAGGAGTCAGGGGATTGGCACTTGACAATTTAAAGTAGGAAATGTTGTTGGCACGTCTGTAGAAATGTACATTTGTATATGTGTGAGGCAGTGTTAGTTGGATGGAAACTAACGTTTGAATCCTGGCACCACTGTCTGTGTCACTTTGGTCAGCCTCCTTGAGCTTTAGTTTTTTTATCTATGAATTAATAGTAACGATACAAGAAATTAATACATGTAAAACATTTTTTGAATTGTAATTTCACTGTACACCTATTAGGTGCTAGTAAATTATCTCAGGGCTAATGGGGACCTTGGAAATTATGTCATAGCAGCCCCCCTTATTTAAAGATAAAGAAATAGAGCCTCAGGATGGTTGACGGTCATTTTCCCAAGTTCATCGGGCTGGGTATCTCTTGACCTCAGCCCAGATCTCATTACACAAGATCACAAAAGGCGCCATGAGAATTTCCTCTTTTTCATTCCTAGCTGATGGCAGACATTGCTCATCAATCAAGGCATTGTTTCTTGTTGGGTCCATATAGAGCATTAGAGATCTTCTGAACGTTATTCTTGCAAGCAGTTACTATAATTGCTTTGGACATGGCATGTAAGATGAAACTCGTAGCCAGCTTCAAGTCTAAGGGACCCCGAAGTTCACACAAAAGTGTTACGCATGGTGCTCCTTACTTGAGGTACTCTCCTTACTGTACTAAAGGCATCAACTTGTTTCTCCAAGATTATCTGACAGTTCAAGAAAACTGAATATATGCTGAACACAAATGGCTCCCTCCACTTAGAAAACAGGAAAGAACGTCCTAGCCTCAGAACACTAAGTGTAATGACGCTGTCACTGTGCACTTCGCTCGGCCGGCTGTGGCGCTGCGTCTTGGCATCTAAGCTCTCTGCACAGCCTGATACACTAGGAGCTAATAAAGTAAATTACCTTTTAAATCGCAGTTTCTTATTCCGGCCAAGGTAACCTTGGCTGTATCCATTGTTTGATTGTTGACGAGTTTCCTACTGTCAATAAACGTTTTATTCCTCTTTTCTTTTTTTGCCTATTCGGAGTGAAACCCCTTCCCATTGGTGCTCTTCTTCATTCAGGTTATTGTGTGTGTGCGCCCGATGTATGTGGATGCATTGTGCTGTATGTGTAACGTGTATTGTATGACATGAGTGAGCGAGTAACTGCTACATGTCGTCGGCATGTTTTATAATGTAATTTATATTTTTGTCAAGACCCAATTTATGCTATATTTTGAACCAGGTTATAAAATACCTGTGATAGCCGTCTGTATTTTTTTGTCTTCTTTTCAGTGGCTTGGTTGGGCTGCTTTTGTAAACTGCATCTAGTCAAGATACTGCATTTTGAATCATCAGAAAGGATTCTCGATGATTTCCCAGTGCAATTATATTTATTCTTTGAGCTTTTATCAGTCTAGGCAGTTCACTGGACTGGGTTCACCAGATAATTGCCAGCTCCGTACCAAGTCAGCCTTCTTCACATGGCTGATTGGGTGATATAGGTGACAGTTGATAAGTCAGTTCCATCCATCCATGTACAGGAACACTGCTGGATGTCACCCTGCTGATTTCCAGACCCTACGAGAGGCTGTGCTTCTAGAAACACTTATGTGGATTCTGTGAGGGAACAGATTAGAAAAAAAGTGACTTCTCTGCAACGTGATGAAAACTAAAATGAAGGGAACCTGAATCCTTAGTTTTAACACAATACCTTATAGTTTTTGCTTATGCTGAAACTCTTAAATGGTTTTCATCATCATAACCCGTATCTTCATACTAATGTTAATTTACTCAATCTCATTATTTAACTGCTGGTAACATGTTTCTTCCAAGGGGTGGATATTGTATAAGTCCCATTTATATACTTACCTTTTCATTATGCCGTGTTAAACAGTTACATTGGCAAGTAAAGGAGACCACTATTATTTGTTTACTCCATAGAGAAATGTTGGAATATATTTTCACCGAAACATTTATCTTCAAAGAAAAGATGTTTAAAAATTTAGTGTACATTTTGCTTTTGAAACACTGGAGCATACTAGAAAACATCTAGAATAATAATGTAGAAACACAGATTCAGGTCTCAGTTTATTTTGCTATTTCTTTAAAAAAATTACCTAATTTCTTTTGTCTATCCTTATTTTGTAAAATGAATATAAGAGCCCCCCTTTCTGGTGGAGTACTATAAGACTTTTTAAGGAATGGATATAAGACCCTCTGTCTTCTTAGCAAAGTCATACTATCATGCTGGGCAGGGAAATATATATATTTTTTTTCCATAGCAAGCCATAGATCCAGCAAAATAATCAAATAAGTGCTCTGAATTTAAAACAAATAAACCAGGGGTGCCTGGGTGGCTCAGGTCATGATCTCAGGGTCTTGGAATTGAGGCCCGCATGGTCCTCCATGCTGGGCATGGAGCCATGCCTTGGATTCTCTCTCTCCCTGTCTCTCTGCCACCCACCCCCGTCTCTAGTAAAAATTTAAAAATTAATTAATTAATTTAAAGAAAAATAAAAATGAAACAAATAAACCAAACCTCATTTTAATTTAGTTTGCATTGTGGGTGATAGGGGAGGAACAGATGAGTTGAGAAAAATATGACATAGTAGATGGTTTGTTGTTATATTAATGGAGATTAGAAAACTGCAGAGAATACAACAAATAAATATATTTTTTACAGCATATGGAGAGAAGGGATAAAAGTGGGAAAGAAGCAGGGGCGCCTGGGGTGGCTCAGTTGGTTAAGTATCTGCCTTCAGCTTAGGTCATGATCTCCAGGTCCTGGGATCTAGTCCTGCATCAGACTACCTGCCCAGCAGGGAGTCTGCTTCTCTCTCTGCCCCTCCCCTTGCTCCTGTGCTCTCTCTCTCTCTCTCCCTCTCAAATAAGCAAATAAAATCTTTAAAAAAAAAAAAGGTGGCAAAGAAACAAATGAGCCAAAAGGGAAAAACTAATATACACCCAAAAAGAGAGAAGATGAAAATGTTACAGAATGATAGCCCCAACTTGTGACATTTTAATAGATTATAGCTAAAGAACCTCAACTACATTTTGCCTTTTACTATTTATAAGAATAAATCAGGATATTGCCTTTAATCTGCCTCATCGCCTAGATGAAATGAAGTCAGAGGCCAGAGGTTCCTCACCCCTGCTCTAGACATTTAATATGGATTCTGTTTCACTGGTCTTCAAAATCTGAACAAAGCTGTAGCAGTTCAAAATCTACTAAATGAAGCAATTTGGACCAGATTTGTCCTGCAGTTCTGCCAGATGAAAACAAATTTTTTGCTTTGTTTTTGAGTAAATGGACTGGACCATTTGCCTCCCCTACCACAGCCCCACCCCAAAATGGTTCATTTGGTGTATAACCTCAGTTGAACATTATAAGAAGGGACTCCAGAAAAGAACAGAATTTGTTTAAGGATGCACCTGTTACTGGCCATCCTATGCCACTGGATGGCCAGGGATGTCAAAGTACCTAAATGCAGAGAGAAACCAATGCATCCTCAGCATATACATTCCTAGGAGCACCTGCTTAGAGAAGGACAAAGCAATCTTTATTTAGGGAAAGGAAGTAAATCTAGTCAAAGGAGTTTGAGACAAATGGTGTCTCAGGCAGCAGGCTTTGTTCTTGTGAGACCGGCTTGTTCCATCTCTGATGCTCCTTTCGGCTTCACCGTATAGAAATGGGAGAAAAACTCAGAACCCAATAGTAAAAGGCATCTAGTATCAACCCTGCTATCCTTACCTCTTCAGCTCAGGTCAATTCCCTAATCATTCCATATCAGTTTTCTCAACTCCAAAATGAAGATACTAATATCTGTTCTATGTCCAGTGGTACGATGAGCCAGCTAGCACTTACTCATGGGAGCCAATCGTTCGCCTCTTTGCCCAGTTCCGTGTTCAGGGACATCAGTCAGTAGCTTCAAATTGGTCATGGTGGAAGAAATCACACCAAGAAAATCAGCCAATGGTTCAAACTAGGATTTTTGTTTTTTGTTTTTGTTTTTTTAAGAGCAGATTGATAAACATTCCCCAGGACACAACTGAGATCGTAGTAAAACCTTATGAAATGAAAATGTGAAATGCTTAAAAGGAACTAAGAAATGCTTCACAATACCTATCAGGTGTCATTTTATTCTCCTTGCTCCTGTAAACTCATTTCCTTTCTTCTTCTGTCTCACAGTTTAGCTAGTGTATGTCTATACAGCAGGAGAATTCCATATTATTAATTAGAATGCGACCTCAACATAAATCTAACTCAAGTGCATTTACTTTGAAAATTTGTGGCTTTGTAGAAAAGTTCAATATGCACAACAACGTTTTCATATAACAAAATGATGCTTACCAAGACCCTGCACACCAAAAGTTCAATACATATTTATTTAGTTGAATGAGGTTGAAATAAGCTTGAAACCAGTTGAACAGCTAGCTTTGGCTGTCATTTTGCGTTTCTAATTTTGGCTGATATGGGAAACTGATGAAGGTGTGGTGAGGTTTTCTCCCAATTCTCCACTGTTAATTATTGTTGTTGTTGTTGTTGTTTTCCAATTTGTGGTAAACAACAGAAAGTTGGTTCAAAACATCCCCTTCTCACCTGTGTTATATTATTGCAAGGGGAGATAATGTTATTTTTCTAAGTGACCCTTCCGCAATTCGCAAATTGGCAAGAGTTTAACATGAAGAATGAAGAAGAATATCATTTTCAGGTGAAAGCTGAAAGGAGACCTAACAAGATAAATGTAATTAGCTAAACTGGAATTTGGCCAGACTCCTGACATTTTTTTTTTATTTAAAAGAATACCAAATAAACACAAATTAAATGTATTATTCTTAATCAAAGATGTAAAAATGAGACTTGTTAAAGGATATTTATTAAAATAATGTAAATATTTACCTAGCTGACTTTATAACAGCTAATTTTCCCCAAAAGCAATAATAAAAATTTTAAAGATTGAAATTATAAGGAGAGATAGTTTAGTTTAAAGCCATTATTTCTGTATTTTTATTGAAAAATTTTAAAATTCTAGGTAGATCACTGTGTCATTCAAATAAGGTTAAACGTTTTAACCAATTACTATATCAGAAATACCCATATAGCTTAATACCATGTACATCTAAATCCCTTATCTAAATATGAAGATGATTTGCAGTAAAATGAAGGGCAAAAGTCACATCTTTAGAGATCAGTAGGCTCACTTTCGTATTCGGAAAATTCTTATAAATATCACGTTGTAAACATCATAGTATAAATGAAATAAATATAGCAAAAGGACTTTTTACTTTTTGCCAGTGCTAAAATAATAAAGGAAATCAGCCTTAGAAGAGAGACGTTGGCCAACACTGAGGTTTCTACTAAATTCAACAGCTAAATGGAAGCATTTAAGAAGCCAGGAACGGAGCCTTCGTAAAAGAAAAGAAATATTTCTGTAAATACCTCTTTTCATCGAATAACAGCTTTAAAAATCTTTCCTCTCTTGTGCTACATGACCCCACAAGACTACAGAACCTACAACCTGGGTTGAGGCAGCTCATTAGCTGAGCTGTCTGTGTGTGTGTGTGTCTGCCGTCAGCATCTGGTGAAGGGGAAAACACTGACCCTGCCACATTTGGGTCAGGAGGTCAACAGGTCTCATTTATTATTCAAAATTGCTTTCTGACCTTTTATCTACTAGGTCAAAGGATGTTGTATTCTAGTTGGGTGAGTTTTTTAATGATGAAGCCACTACCTTGCCAGATCATAAAATTACTTCTCTTTTACTCTACGGGCATTAGATTTTCTCCTCCCTGTCTAAAAAATGTAATATTCTGAAGCATTGGCTGTGGTAAGATCCTCAAAAGAAAGCCATTCATTTTTATTTCTCTTTTTATTTTTTTCCCCTAAGATTTCTAGAGATTTAAATGCTATTGACTGTTGACAATGGTTGAAATCATTTTCTTGGCTGTAATTTGAAACTTTGAGCCCACATTTTGAATTCTCCCGCTTCCTGTAGGGCTTCCAAACTTCCCAGAAACGAGTACTCACCATGCTGACGCTTTCTGAGTTTGGGTAATCAGTCATAGGTTTCCAAAGCAAATGAGGATGGACTCAAATGGCATTAGATTTTTACTGGTTAATATTTGCTTCAGGAAGAGAAATGAGTGACAAATATGTAACATGCCCTCCAACTCAGAGGATGTCTGGAAGCATTCTTCTGTATTAAACAGCTTTTTCATCAGCCAAGAAAAAGACTTTTCTAAACTACTTCATTATTTTCCAAGTCTCCTATCATAAAACAGAGGGAAAGAGAAGCAGTTTAAGACCCATTCCAGTAGAGAATAGATTTGAAAATATTCAGACATCTAGCCTCATACTATAAAATTAGCTATAAACATTTAACAAGCAATATGGCAGAAGATTGGGACTCCTTCAATAGCAGATTACGTAGCTGTGCACATAGACAATGTTCCTAAGGAATGATTTTATCTTTCATAAAACAAAAAGTCAAAGGTCACATTGGTCCTGCCCTTGAAGCAGACATATGAGATGTGACCATGTGCTTTGTGACACTGCATATGATAAATAACTCTGACAAGCTAGTAAACAAATAGCGGAGAATATGTGGCATTCACGGGCCCAGTGAGGCATTAACATACCACACAGCTAACAGCTAACGTTACAACTCTCATCGTGGGTAGACGGTTTTGTTCCCAGTGTGAAAGTGCCTGACACTGAATCTGTGTCTTTGTGTGTTTATACATAATAAGTACACACACGCACAGAGATGGATGTATACAACAACTCATTTGGGGATCATCTAAAAATGTCAGGTGATACTTACGGAGCATTCCAAACAACCACATTCTGTCTTTTCCCTGAATAGGGCTCAGCAGCAGATGGCCAAGTGGTCACTTCACTTCCTCCCTCACTGACCCTGATCTGAAAGGACGGTGATGCTAAATGGAGACCAACTGCCAGACAGGGTCAGAAGCTTCCTGCCCAGCAGATTGTGTGTGCATGCTTGTGTGTATGTGCACATCTGTGTGTGTGTGTGTGTGTGTGTGTGTGTCGTCTTCTGTAGCTGACTCATCCCACTACATCTGTTTTCACTACCTACTTTTTTGATGCCTTTCATGAGCGGAATCCTGTTTTGAGAGAGTTCTCACCTCTGGTTCCCTGCTTTTTGTGCAGACCATAATGTTGAATCATTGTTTAAAGTAATTGTTTGATATGGTGACTTTATGATTCATAAATGGGATTCTGATTTTCTTATTTGATTTGTATATAGCATTATAATTATGTGTTTGCACAGGGAAGCAAATTTATGGTAATAAATGTGTCCAGTTTATACCCTGGGGAAGGGAGAGATGACTTTCTCCCTTTACCCTTCCCCTTACTCTGTACTTAAGATGCATAAAGGCACTTTCTGTGGAGAAGGTGCTGGAAGGAGGAAGGTGGAGAGTGGGTTTGATCAAATTTCCCCTCCAAGCCATTTTTTTACACAGCAGTCAGAATGCTCTTTTAAAAATCGAAGTCTAATCATGCCACTCCCTGCATAAGTTATCCCAGTGTCTTCTCACTGCATTTAGGATACAGGACAAAATTCTTAACAAGTTCTGTTACGTTTGGGGTTTGGTCCTTCTGCATCTCCAGCTTCAGTCCCTACCAGCTGCTTCTGCATTTTCTTTGCTCCAGCGATGGGGTCCCCAGCCCCCATGGGACCAAGCTTCTGCCTGCCTCGGGACCTCCACAAACTCCTATAAGGTGCTCATTCAGCTAGGGATCTCTTCCATCACCTACTCTTTGTGTAATTTCTGCCCATCCTTCAGGTCTCACTGCACAGGCCACCGCCTTCCCTGACCTCCAGGCCCCATTATTTTTACTTCATTATCCATTCTCAGAGCAAAATCCTGTGATTTTTCCTTCAAGTCACTTACTTTCATGTGTAATTAGTGGCCAGGTACATGGTTTTATGTTTACATATGTATTGTGTGTCTCCTGGCAAGATCCCATGCATCATAAATGATGGAGATCATATGTGTTTCACATGCCACTTCATCCCCAACACCTTCATTCCAGGACCTGTCACATAGCAGGGGCCCAGTAAATGTTCCTTGAATTAATAGTGCTTTCATTCTCTCTTCGTCTTGATTTATAGCACTTCTAGAATGGAGTCCTATTTATGTGAGAGACAATATATTTACAGAAGTCTCTGATCATTTCCCTAACCACTTCCTATGGAAGAAGCCAAAGCACATCTTTTTCTCTGCTGGACCATGGTGGTTGTTGGATGGGGCTTTGAGGGGAAGACAAAGTAAATGCTATGTTTAATTGAATGCTTAATACATATAAGGATGGAGAGAATTTAGTGTTATAGTTCTGGGCTTAGAGACTCTGATGAGCTCTCAATTAACATTACTGCCTTCGTTATGCTGTGGAAATTCAGCTGGTTGCCTGATGAGCCAACTGGAAATGTTCAAGACCAGGAGTCTGCAAACTACAGCCTACAGACCAAGTCTAGCCTGCTGTCTGTTTTTGTAAATAAAATTTTATTGGAGCACAACCACACCCATTAACTCATTGTTTCTGTGGCTGCTTTTGTCCTAAAACTGCAGAGTTGAATAGTTAGAATAGGGACTGTATGGCCCACAAGCCTAAAATATTTACTATCGGGCCCTTTAGGAAAAAGTTTGCTGATCCCTGGACAAGACCCATGAGTGGGGGAAGCATCTATAGGACACAGATTATGTCTCATCGTGTCTGTTTCCTCGATGTTTATCCCACTACTTGCCACCAAGGAAGTGACTGCATTTAATTAAACTTAGATTTTTCTAGTTTAATTGAACTTCTGATTTGCGGAAATTGCATTACCAAGGAAGACACCAGCAGTTCAGCCAGGAAGATAACTATGTATCTTCATGAACGAGAAGAACCTGCATAAATGAAAAGGAAAGCAAATAATGACAGATGGCACAGATAACTCTGGGAATCCTAGGACCTAAATCTGGGAACCAGGGTTTAAATACATGAATTTGGGAATGTATTATGGAGTTGGGCACAAGAATAAGGCAAAAATCTGGGGAACAGATCATGGTTCAAGGCTAAAGCAGGTTCGGTAGAAACAGAATGGCTTCTGGATCAGCAGTTCGGTGGTTGCCTGTTGTAGATTTTGAGAAGTGGGGATAAGAGAACAGGATGATCACAAACACCAGGTCCTGAAAGGAAAGGGATTTTGAAACATAACAGGAGACTCCCTGCATTCAAGGAATTACAACTGGGTTGAGGAAAAAAAAAAAAGACAAACAAGGAGGAAACATTTAGACAATAAAATATGAAATATAATGAGTTTTAGAAACTCTTAGCAAAGGCAAAGTACCCTGAGAAGTCAGGAAGTAGAGAGGCACATGGACTCTAACTGCTTAGAAAACGGTGTTAATTGGTACCTTTACTTTCCACAACTTTTTTTTAGAGTAAGAGAAAGGGATATAGGAGGGAACATTTATTAAATACCTGTGGCATATGCCCAGTACTGAGGCGGGTGCTCTAAATAGTTTACCTACTTGAATCACCATGGAATTGCTACAGTCAGTAGTTCCCATTGCTGGCTGCTAATTGGAATCACCTGGACTTCACTCCCCTCCCCCAGCTCAAGATTCTGATTTAATTGCTGTGAGTTGGGCTAGTCACAGGTAGGTTCATGAATTGTTCTAGGTGATTCTAATGTACAGCCGGGTTTGCAGCCTCTGGTGTATATGATTCTTGCCATTGTTTCTCTGGAAATCCCAACATTGACCATGGAGGAAAGAGAGAAGCAGGGAGATAGAGGGTATGTTTGGACCTCAGATCAGAATTTAAGTGGCCTTAATAGAGTCGTCAGAGCTCTGTCATTCCGTTATTAAATTATACAAGTAATCATCCCAGAATCTCTCCTAACCCCTTAGTTAATTCCCTTGGGTCCAAGTCACTACTCTTCCTAACTCAGTATCCCTCATGGTAAGAGAGAAAGAGAAATAACCCGATCCTTCAAATGTTCTGTGTGAAATAAAACATAAACCAGTCTTTTATATGATCTCTGCCTTCATATCTCTTTACACTTATAGGTACAAAGCTAGATGAGCACTTAAAAATGGTTCAAAGAGTGTAGAGTGGTTCAGTGGTTCTCAGATTCAAGCTTGTGTCAGAATCACCCAAAAGGCTTGTTAAAATATATTCCTGTGCCCACACCCAGAGTTTTTGAGTCAGTAGTTCTGGGATCAGGCTTGAGATTCGCATGTGGAACAAGTTCCCCCACTGATTGCTGACACTGCTGGTCCAGAGGTTACACTTGGAGGACCAGGGCAGAAGTCTGGGAAGCAGTGAAGGCTTGGTAGGCCTCCTTCCCCATCTCATCTTTTCCCACTAACCACCTGAAGTACATGCTTGTTCTGAGGTCTTCTGATTTGCAGCTGGGCTGTAGTTAGAATAGGAGCATATGCTCGCCACCCCATCAGATAGGTGAGCTGTGCCACTCCCTACCTGTGGGGCTCACACTACTAGGAACGATAGGCTACTATGAATCCTGACAAGATAATTGCCTTTGGTAGGAAAGGCATCACATTCAAAGTGGACATGGCTAAATTATAAAACAAAAGTCTAGGTGAATTTAGGAGTAAAACTCCACCTTTATAAGGGACTAATTAACCATTAATGTGCTCTTGTCAAAAATGACCATTCTTCTCATATCTTTAACATCAACAACCAAAAATTCTTGAAATAGGCTTGTTTTTGAAGCCAAATGTGTGTGAGTAGGACATGTTACTTTAATTATCTTGAGTTTCAAAGTTTCTTCATTGATAAATGAGGAAATATATACCTACTTGGCTGGGTTGCATTAAGGATTAAAGGACATGATGTGTGTAAATATATATATACATATACATATATACATATGTACATGTTAACAATGAAACCTTCTGAAGATTGACTTGATTTTTAGAGTTTACTACCTTCTAGTTCTCTCAAGAAACAAAATAGTCAATGGGATACCTGGGTGGCTCAATGGGTTACTCGGCTGCCTTCGGCTCAGGTCATGATTCCAGGGTCCTGGGATCGAGTCCCACATCAGGCTCCTTGCTCAGCGGGGAGCCTGCTTCTCCCTCTGTCTGCCGCTCCCCCCTGCTTGTGCTCTTTGTATCTCTCTCTCTCTGACAAATAAATAAAATTTAAAAAAAAAGAAACAAAATAGTCTAAAGTCCCATTGCTGCATATTCCAAAAGCGCTGTGTTGTCACCTTGCATGACATCCATCACATGTGATTGTAATTCCTTGTTCAGGTCTCTTCCCTGTTAACTGTAAGAGCCACGAGGGCCTCAACCATGCCTCTCTTTTATTGTTATTTCCCCTGCACCTGGGATAGGATCTGATTTACTAGGGTCTCCAAAATATGTCTGTCTTTGAATTAATAAAATGTTGAATAAAGAAAATGTCCTTGAATGACATAAAAATCCCTAAGAATAAATAATTCTGTCCATATTTAACTGACACAAAGCCTTCTTACTTAGATGCTTGTGTTCTTTTTACCCAGAGCATAGATATTCTCTTTCTTCTTTAAGTTTCCCCAAGCTCTTTCTAAAGTTTCTTGCCTGTCCTTCAGAACCTTTTGTATATTGGCATTAGGATGACCACAAAAATGAGAGCACTATTTGCAGTACTGTCTATATTAATCTGTCTCTGCTGACTCTGGGTTCTAAAAATGTCTTAACTACATATGACCTGCAAGCTCCTCCTAGCAAATGGCTCTTCCATTTTTGAGTGGGCAGAGCTAGTTTTTAAAATCTTATAATCACTTTTAAAATACAAAGTTATATGTACTATTACATGATCGAGCTATACATTCTCCCCTCCCTCCAATAGCTCAGTTCAAGGCATGGTCAGAACTTCATTAAGCATTCACTACAAATAGTTCCCTCGTGCTTACTTTCTCACCTCACCCCAATTCCCGTTGCCTCTATAAATTAGTAAATGGAGCTTATTAAAGATTAATGCCTACCTTTCTCTTTTTGGTGACTAACTCTCCTCAAAATCACTTTCTTTTAAGTCAGCTGAGGTTCTGCACATGGTACAGATACACAACAGGAATGTCAAGGCCAGTGTGTGATGGAGACTAACTGTGAGGCATCTTAGCCTCCAAGCCCTCACATCAAGCCCACTCTGCTTACCCTACAGGAATATGGCGGCACTGGCCGTTCTTCGATTTGTGAAGTCTTACCTCTGAAAGACATGCACAATGGGTACATTTAGAAGAAGGAGGGTCAGGAATATGATTCAATGCTAACATAGACTACTTAAAAGAAGATTTAAGTAGGAGATGATCAGTAACTCTAAACCATTATCAGGAGTGAGCAGAGTTGGATGGACAGCCTATGATTAATTTGATACTTGTCATTTTTTATTGGGTAAGGTTGTCTCACATTCAGCAGAGACTTAATACAGCAGACAAATCCAAGCGGTCAGTTACAAAGTCATGCAGCTTATCCTATCAGCCTTTGGAAATCAGTGACTTTTGTGGTGTTTTGCTGCCCAGCATTAATTGCTGCCATGAGAGCACCCCCATTTTCTTTGTGCATTGCTGCAGAGACAATAAGTGGATAAAACCCATTCATTCCATGCATGGTATCCAGTAGAGACTGATGTAGTTCTTGCTAGGAAGAAATTTTGGGCATTCCCAGTTCCTGTCTACTCTGGGCCTGGTTTCTTTGTCTGCCCTTTCACCCTATATTGAGTACAGTAAATGGCCGATGTTTAGTGCTTAGACTCACTGAAAACTGAAATATAAAGATTACCACCCAACTAGAGAGATTGATCACCACTGGGTACCCCCAGCACCTCACACAGTTCCTGGCACCGAGTCAGCACCAATTGTTCATAGGACTAATGATGTGATGATAGTAGTGCTTTAGTGATTCTGCAATATTAAAGCATGAAATAATCATGCAGTTCATTTTTTTAAGAATTTTTTTTTAAAGATTTTTATTTATTAGAGAGAGAGAGAGCATGAGCGGGGGTGGGGGCGGGGAGAGGGAGAAGCAGGCTTGCAGGGATGTGGGACTCGATCCCAGGGCCGTGGGATCATGACCTGAGCCGAAGGCAGAGGCTTAACCGACTGAGCCACCCAGGTGTCCCTCATGCAGTTCATTTCTAACAAAAATAATTTCTAGAAATTTCAATAAAAATACCCACTCTATTTAAATTTTGTTCAAAAATTTTATATTCAAATTGTTTTTTGTATATCTTCTCATATTTTAATTAACAGTTCTTAGGAGACTGAGTGCAGTCTGTTGAATACTAAATTAGGAATTCAGATCGAAGGCCATGCTCTTCCTCTAAAACAGCATCTTTGTGACAATATCTCTGAACATTTTTTTAAATGATATTATGCCATAGGACTAGATTCACATAGTTAAATAATTCAATACTGGCTCAAAGTTCTTTCGTACAAGAATAAGGTATATCAAATCTACTTTTGGGTCTTTTAAGAGTGCTTTAAAGTTTTCCTCATAATAAATTTTAGATATTTCTTATTATTTTTTAATTATTGTAAATAGAGCCTTCTTTTTCCTTATATCTTCTAAACTGGTTTGTTTGTATTTTTAAAAACTATTATTTTATATACCATACTACTTTACTAAATTCTCTTTTTGCCTGAAAGTGTTTTTTTCTAGAATTCTTTGGGGTTTCCAGATATGAAAATGTATCTTCTAATAAAAAATGGCTTTACTTCTTCCTTTCCAATTACTATGTCTCAAATTGTTGTTTGACTAATTGCATTAATGAATACTTCCAACACAATGTTATATAGTAGTTGGAAATAGTGAGCATTCTGTTGTTTTCCTTACTTTGATGGAAACGTCACTGGTGTTTCTATATTAAGTAGGATGCTGGCTTTGGGGTGGAGGCATATATATTTTATTAATAGCAAAGAAATAGCCAACAACCTTATTTTATTAAGGCTTTTTTCATATAAATGAGTATTAAATTTTATCAAATGAGTTTTCTTTCCCCATTTCTGCTCTGGTAATTGTCTATTTGCCTTTTGATCACTAACAATTTTTCCATAGAATTACTTAATCTAGATTTTCAAATTAATTTGTATAGGGTTGAGCATCATCTCATCTCTTAGGACTTTTTAAAATTCCCTGTCTACTGGGGCGCCTGGGTGGCTCAGTCATTAAGCATCTGCCTTCGGCTCAGGTCATGATCCCAGGGTCCTGGGATCGAGCCCCGCATCGGGCTCCCTGCTCTGCGGGAAGCCTGGTTCTCCCTCCCCCACTCCCTTGCTTGTGTTCCCTCTCTGGCTGTGTCTCTCTCTGTCAAATAAATAAATAAAATCTTAAAAAAAAAAAAATTCCCTCTCTACGGATAGGTATTTCCCCCTTTCATTATTTATATTGTGTGATCATGAATTTTCCCTTTATTTCCTCATTAGATTTGCTAGTGGCTCATTTTACGATTATTTTTTAAAAAACAACGTTTGGATTTCTTTCTTGGTTTATCTGTTTTATTTATTCTCTAACTCATTATCTTTACTAGTCCTTTCCTCTTGGTTTCTTTTGGTTTACTTTTCTTTCTCTACCTTTTTGAGTTGGGTATTTAATTCATTTTCACCTTTATTAATTGGGTTTTTAATGCTTAAAAATATCCTTTCATAATGGGATTAATCATGCATTAATTTCATGGATTCTGTTAAGTTTTATGTTATGCTTTCATTATTGTAATTTTGAAAAAGTTCTTCAATTTTGTATTGAATTTCCATTTTTTTTTTTAAAGATTTTATTTATTTGACAGAGAGAGAGAGAGAGAGCACAAGTAGGCAGAGGGAGAGGGAGAAACAAGCTCCTCGCTGAGCAGGGAGCCTTACGTGGGGCTTGATACCAGGACCCCGGGATCATGACCCAAGCCAAAGGCAGCTGCTTAACCAACTGAGCCACCCAGGCACCCCTTGAATTTCCATTTTGAGCCAAAAGTTACTTAGTAATACATTTTTAAATGTCCAGGTGGAAAGATTTTTTTGTTTTGTTTTCATTTTGTTTTTTTTATTTTGGAGAGAGAGAGAGAGCTCGTGCAAGCATGTGAGTGAGCAGGGGAGGGGTAGAGGACAGGGAGAGAGAATCTCAAGCAGGCTCCACATCCAGAGCAGAGCACACTTGGGGCTGGATCTCACAACCCTGAGATCATGACCTGAGCCAAAGTCAAGAAGAGTCAGACACTTAACTGACTGAGCCACCCAGGTGCCCTGGTTTTTGGTTCTTTTTGATACTTACTAATTTCCAGTTTCAATGTATCATGATCAGAGAATATTGTCTATGCTAATTCCTTGGGCTATCGGGAGGTTACTTTGGAGTTTAAGATGTGGCCAATTTTCATGAATGTTTTATGTGCACTTAAAAACAGGTGTGCTGTCTATTATTAGCATTCAGAGTTTCATTGTTAGACTATCTTATTGATTTAGTTGTGTAAGTTTTCTATATACTTGTCAATATTTTGTCTCCATTGTCTGTTTTAGATTGAGAGAGATATGTTAAAGTTATCTGTCACTAGTTTGTGTTTCGCTTTGTACTTCCTGTAGTCTCTGTTTTATTAAAGTGGCTGGGTTACTATGTGCCCATGTATTAGTAATTGAAATAACTTCATTGTGCATTGTAGCTTTTAGTACCATAAAATACGCTTCTTTGTGCCTTTATTTAATGAGCTCTGGTTTACATGTGACCATGTTCAATAATACTGTGGCTGCTGCATTCTTTTCATTTATTTATATTCTGTCCATCCTTGTATTTTTACTCTTTCCTACTCTCTGTTTTTAGTATGTCTCTCTTACACAACATAGTGTTATATTTTACTTTGTTAACCAGTCTGATCATCTTTTTTTTCTGATAGGTTAATTAACTCCATTAATATTGACTGATGATGTTGGTAAATTTGGCATACACAAAAATACATGAAATTGTACATATTCTTTCACCAAATAGTCTGTTCGATTTTCTTCAAAATCTCTCTCCTTTCTCTGTCTTTTTTTGGAAGGATGAAGGGTACAGGGAGGAGGGAGTATTTGGAAAAGTTTATTTTTTGTTCCAGTGCTTACCTTTATGCTAATACCTTTATATAATACTTTTTTTATTTCGTCATTGCTGATTAATGCTCAACTATGAGAAATTTGAAATAACTATGCTAGTGACATTTCAGCTCCCTCTCTCCCAGCATTAATTTGAAATAATATTCTTTTAAACTAAACAAACAAAAACAGAAACAGTCTCATAAATACAGAGAACAAACTGGTGGTTGCCAGAAGTGGCGGGATGTGGAGGGATGGACGAAATAGGTGAAGGGGAGTATGAGGTACAGACTTCCAGTTATAAAATAAAGAAGTCATGGGATGAAAAGTAAGGCATAGCGAATATAGTCAATAATACTGTAATAACTTTGGTGACAGATGGTAACCACGCTTATTGTGGTGAGCATTTAGTAATGTATATAATTGTCAGATCACCTTGTTATACACATGAAACTAATATTATATGTCAAATATACTTTAATAAAAAAAGAAATAATATTCTTTTACTCTCAGATAATACTGGTAATGTAATCAGTGAGCTTATTTCACTTTTTATACACTCTCCGTATCCTTCCAGTTCTTTTCATTTTCCTAGTTGATCTATCCCTGCATTGTCAGAGCATATAGTCATATTTTTAAAACAATCATTTAGTCTTAGTTTTATAGATATATGTATATTTGTTGATGACCTCCTGCTCTTATGCTGATGTCTGCTCAGTTATGCTGGTTGTTTAAAACTCATTCTCTAACAGATCCCTTAGCAAAGGTTTATATCAATAACATGCCTTAAACCATTGCATG
This sequence comes from Neomonachus schauinslandi, assembly GCF_002201575.2. Classification (NCBI taxonomy): domain Eukaryota; kingdom Metazoa; phylum Chordata; class Mammalia; order Carnivora; family Phocidae; genus Neomonachus; species Neomonachus schauinslandi. Next base: position 93,094,957 of record NC_058411.1, on the reverse strand, counting down.
CTCATATCAGCTTACAGCTTTTATAGTTGAAGGTCACTTTTGCTGGATAGAAAATCTTAGCTCAAATTTTTCCTTCCTTGAAGTTTTAAAACATGTTACTCCATTTTCTGGGGTAAAGTATTATCATCACAATCTTATAACAATCTGATTTTCTTTCCCTTCTGAGTAATTTGAACCACTTCTTACTCTATTTCTATTTTGAACTTTGTTTAAATTTGTAATATTGCTTTGTTAATAAATTCTATTGCTAGGACTTCATGGAGTATGTTATAAAAGACCAAAAGCAAGGCAATACTTAAGATCTAAATGTACTTGTCAACATCTTGCCAATTGCCAAGTCTCTGATCCAGTTATTTCAGCTGCTTTCACAGAGGAATCAATCCTGTAGAGATCTGAACAATTTTGTGACCAACTACAGGTATGGAGACAGGGGGAGCAGCATTAAAAATATCCGGATCGAACTAAAAACATGCCTATGTTTTTAGGCATGGCCAGAATTGGACCTAAATTAATCTTAACTTATCCTATCTTACCTTTAAAAACAGAACTGTATGATTTATGTTCATGAAACATAATAATGAACTGAAATAAATACATCATTTTTTTTCAACTTTGTGATTAATTAAGATAGATGCTTTTTTCCCCTATGGTTTAACCTGATGTTCAAGGAAAAGAGCTGTTTTATTGTCCTTATTTGATATACTATCTACCCTAGAAATAAGTGAGAAAGGTAATGTCAGTAACGAGTAAGCACTATTTCTATGTTTTGTTTTGTGCTCCATCCCATGACCACCCTCCAGTAATGCTTTTGCCATTGATGGGGCTGAGACTTTCAATTTCAATCCTAGCACATTCTTAAAACACTATATGTGAATGGAAACCAGTAAAAAAACCTGGCAATCCAGGATCATATTTAAGTGATGGTGGGAGACTGCTTGGAATGCTTGCATTATCAGAAACCAGTTTTGCTTCTTTTCATATTCATCACTCTTAATAGGAAAAAGGAGAATCATAGATGACTTGGTGCAGGATTTTACTTGGTTATAGATATCATCAAATGGATACAAACCCACATGCCCTTCAAACTGTTTTTTTAGAAATGGGCCACTAACATTATCTCCTTGATTTCTACAATGAAGTTCAAGATTATATAACTATTGAAAAATATTTCTTTTATTATTAGGTCAGAGAAATTTTAAGTATTACTGTATTGCTAGGACAATAAAGAGCCTTGATCTAAAGGCTGGCCATCTTATTGCCATTTACACATATTTCTAGGCAAGGACATATTTAGAAATAGTAATGATAGTGGATTTATTCAGGCTGTCTGCTTTCTAGCCACTAGTCTAAGCACTTGGCATGTTTTAACTCAGTTTTAACAACAGTTCTACATCTGGTTAAATTATTACTGCTAATCACATTACCATTATTACTATTTTGTAGATGAGGAAACTGAGACACAGAAAGATTAAGCAACTTGACCAGTTACCCAGTTTGTGGATGAGCCAGGATTGTATTTGAATTGGCTATTTTAACAGCATATGGATAAATTTCCATAACAATCAGCTACTTGTCTTTCAGTTGTGAAAGCTGTCTTTTTAAGCAGTCCTAAAACTGAAGGGTGATCTTAAACAGTGGTCATTAAAAGAAACACTTATAAAAAGCTAGCCAATTACAAAAGAAAAGCAATATATGTAATTCTTCCAACATCTAATCATACTATATCTTTCAATTAAATCATCACTCTTAGAAGTAGAATCCCTGTATTGCCAAGTACAATCCTTGCCAAATATCCAGACACAATCATGGGCTTTAAGGATTACAAGTCACATAATAAAGGATAATGACCTAAAATTAAGCACACTAATATAGAAAGCGGGGACAGCCATGCTCTGTGGAAATCAGCAATCTATTAGATTTAATGTGAGATTAAGGATCTGTATAACTCGCAATTACGCTGTTTTTCATTAAGAAAAATAATGTGATGATGGTGCTCAGTAAAATTCTTTCTTCTCTTTACCTCTGTTTAATTGGATTGGGGACTGCTTAAACATCTTTGGGTTGGAGTTTATAAGAAGATGATCCCAGCTGTTTTTCAAAGCTTACAGCAGCAGGCAGACAACACGATCATGTCAAGGCTCATGCAAAAGCCTTAATCCTACTTTTTTCCATCAACCAGCTACTGCAGCCCAGTGTTTAACCTTCTAAGTACTAAATGTGCTCTGTCACTGCTTTAGATTTGCCACTGAATTGTTATTCTTTAATGCTGTTAGCTTCACTGCTATTAAAAGATCTTCTCAATTCCCTCTGCCTTTGGACACTGACCATGTTTCCATTAGGATTCTCCGTATTTTATGCCTTAATTTAAAAATAGTCAGTGGTTCGCCACACTTTTAATGTCAAATAGAGAATATGATTTGTTTGTTCATACATTCATTCACCCACCCATTTATTCATTTGATAAATATCAAACTCTTTTGTGTCTTTTCCCCAAGCTCTACCGTAGACACGCGAGGGCAAGCTTTGAGATGGTAACCAACGAGCTCCACAGTGTTGAAAGTAAATAAAACAATTGGGAGTTACGTTTTCCTTGTTTTTTTTCCTAGCAACATTTTGCCTGGTCCAAATATCCAGCACCTTAAAACTATCACTGTAGTTGTACCAAGATCAGCAATATCGTAGTATGTAAAGAGTAAAGGTTAAATGGTCAAATTAGCTTTCCCTGTAGCTGCACGTGCTACTTGGATGGTGATGCACTTTCTTTTCTCCTTTCCTTTGGAGCATGGGTAGTCAAGGAAAAAGGGAGTGGCTCTCTGATTTGTCCCAGTGGCCGTGAGCAGCCAGCAGAAAAGCAGACACAGTTAATGCTCAGCTGCTCAGACCAGTCAAGCAAGCTACCGAGTCCCAGCTGTGCCTCTTAATGTTTTCTGATTGCACCTTCTCCTCAATCTGTGAACTGTTTTCTGGACTCAGATTCATCAAGCGCTGCCGCTTTAAAAACGCATGTAGGCAGGCATCCTAGGATATGCCATTATAAGCTGCTGCCAGGGGATCTTCTAGGAGATAAATGGAATCTGTGTGAAGTAAATTAGTGTGAACCAGTCAATCTGAGTGTCAGCCTTGAGCCACTTCCATGGATAACTAGCCGGCTGACTGGAGGCCAGGGTCTTCTGCCATATGTGGGTTGGAATCTCTGTGATTCTGTTTCTCAGGATGCAGGAGATGTGGGGCTGTTTATTCTTGGAAGAAGGCCAATTTGATCTGTGTTTTAGATTTGTCAATGAAATGGACTTCTGAAGCATTTTTGTTTACCTCCCTACTCTGACTGTACCAAATGCCCCTAAGTTGAACTTCTTCACTGTAGGAAATATGAGAGAAATCCCCCCAGAGAGAACTGCTTCCTTCTTGTTTGAGCTGCCATTTTGCAGACTCCAACTGTGCTGAGCTTGGTCAAACCTCCTATCTGAGATCTTTAGGTTTTAAAACAAAGTAATAACCATAATTTGGCAAAATGAGTTTAATCCAAATCTTCTCTCCCTATTTGCTTTTTGAGGAATAAATCTATGTGATCTTTAATTCATGAAGAAAGGGAGGTTCTATGCAAAGCTTGACGATCATGGTTCCCTGTAGATACCCAGCATGGAAAATCAAATTTTGGCCATTAGAGAAGGGGGAGAAAGCCTCTTAATAGCAATAGAATGAGAAAACCTTTTTAAATAACTTAACTGTTCCATGGAAAGAATTTAGAGACAAAAAGCATGTGAACCAATAGAGTCATAAGAATTATTATTTAATATGATTAAATGGTAAGTATAAATGGTTCTATTATGTAAAAATCATGTTTCCATAATTCAGTATTCCTTTAGAGATCATAGTTTGTTCTTACATTAAGATCACAAGAATTCATTTCATCTAGTTAAATTATGACAAATCATCTTTATTTCTTTTTTCCTTTATTATATTAATAAAAATTTTTATCACCTTTCTCTCTAGAATCAGTGAGATGGTTAATCATAGAATGTAAATGTATAAAATAGAATGAGAATAAATTTAGGCCCTGTATTTGGGGAATATTTTTTAAAGCTTTCCCTCCTCTATGTCCAGGGAAGCATTTTGCCTTTCAGAGACAGAAGGAGAAAGAGAGAGAGAGGGACAGAATACCTAGGAATAAGAACTTGGGCAAAACAATAAATGCTTAAATATTCAACAAATAAGGGTATTTTCTTTTTCTGGTCACCTTTCCTAGACTCATGTATCCATAAGGTAGCTTTTGAGTACTTGATGTGAAGGTACCACCATTATAGGGTCCATAGAGACACATTCCATATATAAGATACATTTCAGTATATAGAGTGTGTCTGTGGATGTTAGATAGCATGAATCATAGCAAAGATCAAACCAAATGCTTTAAAAATTGAGTGACCCTTTCCTTGAACTAATGAAACAAAAATGGGATGTCCTGTGAGAACAAAATTTGTTTTATGCTTGTACATTGAGCTCAGAGAAATGAAACCCCTAGTGTAAATTTAACTTTATGATTTATGGGTGTGAGGAAAAGAGAGTGGAAATTGGTGAATTTCCCTTCTGTTGTAGGGACTAGGTACAATATTTTGTAATGTATGACTTTTACTTTCTAAAGCGCTTTGAAGGGAAGGGAAATGAGCATTGTATAAATGATGCTTTGGCCTAGACATGGTCCCTCAACATGGTCCACCCCATGTCCACATAACCTTATTTCCTGCAGAGCAAGTCGGCTTCCCCAGCCATCACTGCCCATAGGTGCATTGGACTCATCACACTGGTGGATAACAGAGGTTATCTCAAGCTGGGAATCTTCATAGGTATGGATGTAGAAAATAAATGGCATGCCCAGGGGACACTGAGTAGTTTCGTCCAGCTATATAGTATATATGAGAGTCTAAGAGAGGGAGGAGTGGAGAAGGCCAGCATTCAATGAGAAACCTCTGTATTATGAAAGGTCTTCAAATCCATGGCTCCAGAATTCCCCACTGGTGACTGAGCAGAGGTCCTTGCAGCTTTTTCTACACGGAAGCTACATGATCAGACCCTGATTTTAGGGATAGGATTCGCCTCAGTTTAAAGAGTTACTCGAGGGAGAGACATGTCTTATCAGGCTATTAAAATAGAGAAGTGACTGTGGCACTGGAAAGTAGGGTCATAGTATATTGATCTTGCGGGGCTGAAAGAACTAGAGATGAGAAATTGGCAGTAGTAGGTGTATATAACTTCTTGATGAGTTTATAAATATCACTCACATTCTTCTTCAGATTTACTTCTATGCCGGAGTCTTGGTCTTTCTAATTTCTTCTTGAGATATTCTGATATGATATAGACTCTCCTCCCTCCTAATTCCTTCCAGACCTTTGGTTGGCCTCTTAAATTCCACTGTGTCCTGTATTGGCTGGAGGAACATATAGCGTTCCCGATCCAGAGGCCTCCTGAGCTCACTTGTTGGTTTTCTTGTGGTCGGTTTTTTGTGTTGACTATCCCCTTCCTAAAGTGCCAGCCTTCTGTTAACCATTTGCCTACATTTTTACATTGGCCTAATGTCCTTGACTCATAGTCAGTGATAGCTCAGAGCCATGTTCTTGTTACATATACTTGTTACTTGGATCATGTTTCCTTTAAATGGTTCCCAGAATTTACTATACTGACATGTGTACACAGCATGTATTCCCAGTGATTCAGCCTTGCAATTGTTTTCTACACTTAATCTAATCAGTCTCACATTTCACAACTCAAGAACTCTTAGTGTTGTCTATAGTCCTGGGCATTTTCCTGAGTATTCTTCCAAATAATTTGTAAAAACTTAGTAAGAGGAATATTTTACACCGATCTAGGATACTGTTTTATACTGTCTTATCTAGACATATCTGTCCCTTACCTTTTGTTACCTATTACTTTGCTCTGTAATGATGATATCACCTTTCTTGTATTGAACATAGTTTTCTGAAAGTCTCATTACATTACAGTTCCTGGTTTCCCTTTATCCATGTGCATGTTTGTTCTTTAAAACATTGCTCTCTTTAGGTATGTTTCTCTTATCCTTTATTTATAGATGCTGCTGGCTGGCTTAGTATCAAAATGGGTGTTTCTCCTACCTATCAAGGTCCTTTCTATATTTTGGGCAACCATCACTTAGAGATATTAGTACAAATACTGAGTGTTATGCAGTGACTCAGCTTGAGGATTGGAGAAGGCATCTTTCGATGATTTATCCCCCAGCAAAATTAATATTTTGAAATGAGTGGCTACATTTTATATGCATGACCATAAGAAGCAAGCAATACCAACAGACCACCTATGCTTTCTCTGTCTGGTGTGAGTGCATGTGTGAGAGAGTGATGCTTGCTACCGATTATATTATAATACAGTGGTTAAGCACATTATTAGCATCCAAGCATATCTTCCATTCGATTTCAGTAAGTTCTCAAGTACACTAACATACCATTTGATAACATTCAAATAAAAATAAATCACCTTCAGAGTAACCAAGGCTAATGATACAAAATGTGGTAACTTAGACCTTTTGTTCCTTGCATCCTTCTTAATGTTGACAAAGAACTAGAAAACTAAGGCATAGTCTAGATAATTTGATTTCCTTATTTTCCATTTCCTATCTAGGAGATGAAAGAGCTCTGACACTTGATTAACCATCTGAGACAAACGTTTTCCCCTGAGATAGAGACGACTATCAGCTGGGAATTTGAGACTGCCTACCAACCATTCTCCCCATGCTGATTGTGTCATCTGAGGTTTGGCCTATGGAAGGCTTGCTGCTCTTATGAATTCCAATGGTCGGGCCCTTTGACAGTTTCTCCTCCCACTGATTCAGGAGGAAAATGTTTTTGCTCTTTTTCCTTATGGATAACTGTAGACTTTGCTGTGGTTTAAATTGCCCCATGCTGGGAATCCTTATCTTAAGTTCATATATAAATCACTTTTATCTCTAGTCTCAGATGCTAGCCTGATGCTCTTTTGATTGAAGGGTCTCTTTTGTTTTCCTGACCTTCTAAATTTTCAAATGCAAGCTGCGAAGTCTACTCTAAATTTCCTCTTAGAATTCTCCCTTTATTGACTGTTCTTCAATTTACCAATACGTAGGGATATATTTATTTTTGTCTTTGAAATCTATTCCTGCTTTCAACTTCTTGAACTTCTGAACAGTAAAATTAATGCATTTGTGTATTTACCATAGGATTTGGTCCTTATGAGAAAAGCCAAATGACTTTTGCAGAACCTAAATGGCATGAAGAGTGTGAGAGTTAATTTCTATACATTCTCAGAACTCATCCATCTCCTATACTTCCTTTTAGTGATGACAGAGTCCTTTCAGATAAGATGTTCCTGAATCTCTTTGTCTTGAATAATTATCTCTCTGGTTTAATATAGAAAGCTGGGATTGAGCTTGCTGATTTGACCAGTTTCTTTCTTTTTTTTTTTTAAAGATTTTATTTATTTATTTGAGAGAGAGAGCACGAGAGGGGGGAGGGTCAGAGGGAGAAGCAGGCTCCCTGCTCAGTGGAGAGCTTGCTTCTTCCTCTCCCTCTCCCTGCTGTTCTGCCTACTTGTGCTCTCTCTCTCTCTGTCAAATAAATAAAACCTTTAAAAAAAAAAAAGGAATAGAAATAGTTGCCCTTTAAGAGATTTGACTTGAGGAAAATACAGTTCCACAGGAACACCACACCTCTGCATTTATTTGGCAAATAATACTCGAGAACCTCATCTACGGCCCCAAGGCCAAGATGGAGCCACTCCTCAGAGGAGTCTAGTGCATGTGAAGCCGAACCTTACCCAGACCGTCTAACATCCAGGCCAGGGCTCGTCCACTGCATCTGTACTTCTTGCAGTTGTTACGTGGACCCAGTTAATTTAGTTTGGGATGATTTATCTCGCACCGAAGTTCATATTTGCCAAGCTGATTAATGAAGAGAGGGGTTGTTTAAAGAAATAAATTGCATAAATATGATTCTAAGAAGGATGAGATACAACTTATTTTTTAAAATATTTTGTTTTAAAGATGTGTTTTGCACCGTCGGTAAACATCTGACAGGTGCTTTTCTATGCCAAGGAGTCAGCTTGTTCTCAGGAGTGGCCATGCTATAGCCTCGGTCCTTTCTTGGTCATTTTCCGTAGGGCTGCCTCACACTGGGGGCGCAGCTACCCAAGTATCCCTCTGAAGCTGCCCTGATGTTCTCTGTCCCTCAGTCAGACTGGACATTGCCACTCCTGGGGTAGTACCGATCTTACTTAATTCACAAAGAGCTTCAGAAATCCTCACTATTTCCAAGGCTAGTGTAGTGGCCACTTACTATCTTGCGACCCTGTTCAGTGATATACCAGGTGGTTGGTTGGACTTGGATTTTTATCTGGAGGAATATTTGAGTCTCAGAGCCAGAAGATGTCAAGGAATTTGTCCAGTCCAACTCTCTAATTTTATTAATAAAATGACCTGAGTCCAGGAGAGTGAAATGACGTGTGCTCAAGGTCATGAAGTCACACTATTAAGACCAGAGGTGGAATTAAAAAGAACAGATATTCTGGGTCCTATTAATTGAGCTTTTGTCCAGTATAACATATTTCTCCCCGGGAACTCAGAAGTTCATCTCTTAATGAAATTGTTGATAGTTATTTTTGTTCCATTTAATACATATATTTGGGTGCGAAACAATGAGGAATTTTATTTTTCATTCAAAAATAAAGCAGATAGGGCCTCCTTCTTTAGGCAGACTTTCTGTTAACATTAACAATAGGTGGTGGGGTTGTTTGGGTATGTTTGAGCTGTAAACTCTAGGCCTCACCTTAAGATTTTTCCCCTTAAGCTACAAGTGAAATTAATCATTTTTTTTTAATTTTTAGGAATGCTTACTAGCTATTTCACTCAGTCATTTCATAAGTACTCTGAGTACATGCCCTGTGCCTCACATTGGGTTAGAGATGTGCTCACTTGTTTATCAGCCTGACCAAAACAGCCCATTGCTCAAACATCCCGGATGACAGGGGAATTTCTATATCTGAGAGGAAATAAAGCATTGTTTAAAAAGATTCATTAAGGGGCACCTGGGTGGCTCAGTCGGTTAAGCCCCTGACTGTTGGTTTCGGCTCAGGTCATGATCTCAGGGTCATGGGATCGAGCCCCACGTCAGGCACTGTGCTGGGCATGGAGCCTGCTTAAGATTCTCTCTCTGCCCCTCCCCCTGTACTCTCTCTCTCTAGAATAAATAAATAAATCTTTTAAAAAATAAATAAATCTTTATAAAAAATTAAAAGATTCATTAATTATCTTTTTATCACTCACATTTTCCTTCCTCCAAATTAATTGGCTGGTCCAGCCATGTGTTTCACCTGTAGAAATTAGCAATAGACAGATTTTTTTTTCCCCTGAGACTAAATAGTCAACAATTTGATCCTCTGTGTGTGTGTGTGTGTGTGTGTAATATACATATATCCCAAAACTATTTAAATAAAACAACAACTTTAATTCTATACATCTAGTAAGGATACCAAAATAAAAGTTACCCTTCACAACGTTTTGGAAAATTCATTTCTTGACCAGTTGAAAATGTCATCTTTCAAATAATTATACTAGAAAATGTCATCCAGAAAATAGTATTCAATGTCAGATTACAAATGCAGAAAGACAGCAAAAAAATGCATTGTCTAATGCTAACTCGTCTTGCTGAACTTGTCCATAAAACAGTTATTACTTAGTTATAAAGAAGCACTAGATATTTTATTTAATTCTGGGCATCTTTATATGATTTTTTTTCCCCTAGTTTCCAGTCCACACTGACACAAAGTCAGCCTGAAGCCTGATGCAGGATGCAGCTATTGCTATTCAAATATAATCAAGAGGTCCTATCACCTGATTATCTCAGCAGATACTCTTCAAGTAGGGGTAATAAGTACATAGTTCTTTAGCTAGATATGTTTTCCTGATAAGACATCTGTCCTGAGAGAACCACTTTGTAAAGTGAATTTGGGGTCTATTCAAATGACATCCTCTTTATTTACAAATTTGGTGTTATCACTTCAAGTCTTTTCACTGACTTGTCTCCCTCTAATTTAAAATATATTGCAGTCTTTGAGTCTTTGGTGATCTGTGAGTATTGCATTAGTATTTACTTCTTGAATTTAATGTAGTTTTTCTTTCTTCTAAGCCTGTAGAAAGTTTTTTGTTTTGGGTTTTTTTGTTTGTTTGTTTGTTTTTTTAGCTGATTCATAGTGATGCCTTAAGATTGAAAAGAGACCTAAATGATCAAGTGAGAAAGTCATCAACTCTTGGCACAGTATTGAGCTAGTAGATTTGAACTCAGGTGTTTAACTTCTTCTCCACTGCTCATTCCACAAATCTGAGCCAGCTTTTAGTCTTCCCTGACTTCTGCAACCTGTACCTTCCTTTATGCCCTTGAATAAGATGTGATTAAGATTTTTGTCTGAGTTTTATCTGCTACTACAGTGGTTTATCCTATTCAGACCAATATTTCAAACTGTTATATCTTTTTATTAATGGTTTTCTATAAATATCCCCAATACTTCCAAAAAGTCCAAACATGTGATGGATGGGATCTATTTTTAAATCATTCATAAGTCATTGTATTGAAAACATTATTTGTAGTGCAGATTTTATTTACACTGTAAATGACATGGATCTTTAACAAGGAAGGGCTCTATTTAGTCTACAGAACTGGCTTACTTGGAAGGACTAGCTGCTGTTTGTGGAGGTGAATGGACATTTTTCAGTGGTCATTCTCTTCTTGGGGCCAGGGGGAATAGTTCTTGGAATTGTTTGTTGCCTAAGCCTAGCCACCTTTAAAAACTAATACCATCTTTCTACAAATGATGACAAAGGGAAGGTGGGAATTTTTAGAGGTTAACTGAAACCAAATTAGAGAATAGACAGAGATGAAGGAGCGTAACCACTGATGACCCTGTTATCACATTGCCCTATAGTAGGTCTTTCTATAGTGTCTTTGTCATACAGTCCTCTGGGTTTCTTCTGCCGTTGAACTATTCATTTCTTTAGGATATAGAATTACAGTCATAGTTACACACATCATAGTCGAACACATCCATACAAAGTACATGGACTTTTCTATTTAGCTATTAAAGATATTACAAAGATACTTAGAACACTGGCCCTTCAGTTGTGAATATTTTAAGGTGTGTGATGAGTAAATGGAATAGCTTTACCTCTTTCGGTGGTAGAACTGTCAAAAAGAGTTTGTCTTTTTTTGCTCCTCATCCCCCAAATGTGGACTATCTCAGAATCCATTACAGATGAAATAAACAGTTGATTTTAAGTTAAGGATGAACCTAACAATCATTTGCACTATATTGATGTCAGAAGTTCTCTCTCTGCCAAGCTTTAAAATGCATCTTCAAAAACTACTGAAATTATCCAAGAACTTTGGTGATGAGCTACAAATGGACTTTGGTATTGATAAATAAAAGTCAATATGTATAGTGAAAGGACAACTTACTGTGATGAATGGGCCCACCATCAGTAAAGATCAAATTATTGACTATTTAGGGCAAGGAAAAACCTGTCTATAGCTAACTTCTACAGGTGATAAGAATTAGCCACAACAGCAATTTAGGAAAAGCTCAAAGAGACACGTTAGGAGAATTCATTAAAAATGCATACAAAAGTAGGCAGCAACATTCTGTTAAATACATTTGTGTCACTAGGCTAATGTATTTTTTTGACCATGCCTGGGTTCACACCTTTTTTCTTTTGCCTTGAATGAGCTCCCTTTGGAGGGGAGCTTTTCAAGGAGATCTAATTTAAAATTCACTTCCCAATCCCCCTACAAGAGGCGAATTACTTCTGCATTCCTAAAAACTATGTCATTCTTGGAATATTGTCCCTAGTGTTCCTACTACTTTTCATTGTACCTCAACTAGATCACAAGTTGTATGAGGGCACATTAAAAGTGCCTTTAATTTTTTTACCCCTTGCATAGTCCATCACAGACCTCTACCCATAATAAACACTAGATCAGTATTTGTTGATTTCATTGTTTTTTGAAATGATTCATTATTGTCTGAGTTTAATGATGAAACATCACAGAAAACACCCAAAAGAACAACAGCAAAGATTAGCTTATCAAAAAAAAAAAAAGTGGAATGGCCATGATTAACCTCTCTAATGTGGGCTAGTCCCAATTGACAGAAGGTAGGTATTTCTTCTTTAGTAAATTTAACCAGGTACTCTATAAATTAGCCAGTAAAAATGAGAAATCTTGTACCCTCTCAAACTTGGAAGTTAAAATGTAATTAAGCAAAATATCTGAAGACTAACCCTTTCTACTCTCCTACCCCCCCACAAATGACATCCTCCAAAATCCGAGGTAGATACAAAAAGAGCTGCATGGTACCTACTAGTGTGAGTCTAATGAAGATCGTGCAGCTACAACTACACCTAGCTTTCTGACTTTCTTGAGAGGCGTGGGATGTCAGTTCATGCTGGGACCACTTTTTTTGCCACTGGAAATTGTTACAGGCATTTACTTTGTTGTTTTAATACCATGCTCTCTTCCTTCTTGAGGGCTCTACATCTAGAACAGAGTCTTGCTGGAAGAATAAGTAAATGAATGAGTGGATGAGAGTTTTAAAGAACAGTATATGGGACAAGTGCAATGCATTTGCCCAAATAAACACAGGTGTTAACTCACTGGCTGTTAATAATAGATTCAGCTGTATGATTCATTCCCTATGATAAGTATCAATGTAAATATTTCAGAAAATTAGTAAGATACATAGAAATAAAAACATTATTAAAACAGTCCAGTAAATCTTGACCAGTGTCTGCAACTTTGGTGCATTTAATTATCCACTTCAACGTGTTACAAAAATCAGTGGATTCCAAAATAATCTGTTAGTATGATCTAAACTGAGGAAAATTAAATTAAAGGCAGCTACACCAATAACTACTTAGGCTATATGTGTCTCTCCTCCAAATTACAGACTAACCTGCACCACCATTTTACAAATAGGCACCCTTTGTACTCTCAAGTGGGCCTAATCAAGCATTGATTGGATTTAGTTGAAGATAATTCAAAGCACATACCCTCTCAGATCAGGAGGACATCTAGCATGATCCGTCTGCTTCACTCACTCGTTCACTCATTCATTCCACAAGTCTTTTAAGAATACCTCCTATGGCCCAGGCAGACAGAGGTACATAAAACAGAGATGGCACCTACTTCCATTTTTTTTTTTTTTTTGGAAAATTTAAATGCCAGAATTTCATACATTTGCCCCATGTTTTGTTCTCAGATAAAAGGTTTCAGAGCAGTGAATTCAAACTCTATGCACACACTTTCACAGAACAGAGGAGAACTACCTGTGTTCTGAGAGGATTGGTGAAACTTATGAGAATATTTGAACCGAAATTATGTTCCTAGTCTCCTTCAAAGTGTGTATATTGTGGGCTTCAGGTTATGATCACCAATGCTATGTACACTCCGTGGAAATAAGATGAGGAATGTGAGAGGCGTGAGCTCTGCTCATGCTGCTTTGGACCTTGGGTGGCATTCCTTTGTGTCACTTACTGAGTATGTGTGTGAAGTGACACAGCCTCCAGACTTTGCTCCATCATTTCCTAGTGGAGGTTTAGGAACAGCGGCCAGACCTACTCCCCTGGGCCAACAAACATATCATTTCATGTATGGCTTATATATTTTCTTGTTTGCATTTATGGCCTATAAATAATATGTTGTGTGTGCTATCAAGACCTGAAGAGACAGTAGTAGTGTTTACTGCAGCAATTTGCAATAGATAAAATTAGCAGTAGTCAATAATATACATATTTATGTAGTTTGGCTTCAGACAAGTAAGTATGACGTATTTATATTATTGTGGTCTTGCTTTGTTTTGTTATTCACTGACTTTTTTTCGTGAAGACAATGTCCACTTTTCCCGACAAGTGATTCCTTGAATGAATAGAATATGGAAATATGCTACTTATGGAGATAATTGAGACCAAGTATTACAACTTGTGCAAAAATGTGGAAACTTGAGTCTGTTTCTCTAACAGAGCTAGAGGTGTTATGTGTTTATAGGAAGTTTTAGATTTCTGTGCTCATTCCCGTTTCTGTTCATAATTCATACTCAGAAGATGACAGATTGTCTGAAGTCACCATTCAAAACATTGGCCCTACTTATTAATCATTTGCCAACTATTCTGTACTTTAAATTTTATTTACATAGGGCTTTTATTTATTTATTTATTTTTTGGTGTTTGAAGTTTCTCATTTGATGGAGAAACAAAATTTATAGAAAGCGTTCATCAGCTGTGATTTGTGTGACAAGACGAACCACCGCACCCATGCAGAGCTGCTCTTTTTAACTGACCAGCCCCATGTTCGTCGTCTGTGTCCTATGGCTGTTAATTGACGATATTGTTTTAGATTTATGCATTAAAAATATGATTTCTACTTTGGAGGGATCACTTTGTTACTTTGTAGCTTTTAAGCTGATGCAATGAACTTATTTTTCTTGTAAGATAAAGTCTCATCTATAGATTTTTCAACTAATTACATGTCTTCCAATACATACTTAGAGGATACATTTTTTTTCAATTTATTATTTGTGTTTACATAGTGCGTCCCTGGAAATATCTGTGGAACTGAAAGGAAATGTTTTAATGGTGTTTATTACTACTTTTTCATCGCTCTCTCTCTCTTTTCTCTCTCTCTCTCTTTTTAATAGCTCCAGTCAGTCCGGTCAAGCATGACAGCAACTCAAACTCGGCAAACTTCCAAGACACTGAGGACATGCCTGACAGATGCGTTTTGGAAGAGTCTGAGAGTCCAGGTGAAAGCCATTTAAAAATAGTCAAGTATAAAATGATAAATTTGACACAGCTTTGGGATCCTTGGAAGGGGGTGGCGGGGAGGACATTGTAATGCTGTTTTCTCTTAGCAGCTGCGCTATCAAATTAATGGTCACCTCCAGGGGTCACAGTGTGGAGCTGTTACCTTTGCCTCTTTCATCAAGGATTCAGTTGGAGGAAGTACAAAGGCTTTATGACTGAGAAGGGAAGCTGACACTATTAGTTCATTATCATCAATTTTAGGCTAAACTGGTTAATAGAGGCCGAGATTGAAAACTGGAGAAATGGCAGCATTTTAAATATTTCAAATAGGGCGCCTGGGTGGCTCAGATGGTTAAGCGTCTGCCTTCGGCTCAGGTCATGATCCCAGGGTCCTGGGATCGAGTCCCACATCGGGTTCCCTGCTCCTTGGGAGCCTGCTTCTCCCTCTGCCTCTCTCTCTCTGTCTCTCATGAATAAATAAATAAAATCTTTAAAAAAAAAAAAAAAAAATTTCAAATAATGGGACTGAGCGGAAGTGGAGAGTTAGACACAGATTGCCATCATTACAGTCTATTCACCTTTCTAAATACAAACAGCTCTCTAACGGGGACTAAAGGATTTTAGCATAACAGTAATGGACTCATGGATACGTCAACTATTGAGAACAAGCAGAACAAAAGAAAGTGATAACCCTTCCTCATGCCATAAAATTTACCCACGTCCCAAGTTACTTAGGTTTGTGTTTTCTTTGTAGAGAGAATAGACAGAAATGTAGCAGAAGGATAGAGCCAGAAACACTTAAGCATAGATTTTTGTTTCTGTTTTTGTCTTGTTTCAAAACATGCCTAGTCTTATAACAACTAATTAATCAAAAGAGAAAAAAAAAATCCTGTGAAAGTTGAATGACATGTCCGGATCACTACAAAGCCATAAGGTGCTAGAAGTTTCCTTATTACCATGAGTGAAAGAGTTAACTGTCTCCTCCCAATGAACGCTTTCCTTTCCTGTTTTCTCTGGCTGCTGTGTACCCTCGACCCTCTTGCATCTTTGTGTGCTGATCCTTGTATCAGATTTTTGATTCATCCTCTCTGTGGCCTGTCAGCTTAGTTAAGAGATTTCCAAATCTTGTAGCCTTCGTTGACAGGGGGCAGCTGCAAACAGTCCCCTGATCCTTCCCTGAGGAGAGCTACTGAGATTTAATTTTCAGTGAAAGGTGCAGCCTGCAATCTATGTCAGGTCCCCTAAGTCATCTCGGAACCCCAATAGGCCCAGTGGCGATGGCATTGTATTTCAGTTCCCTCCACTACGCCAAGATTCCTCAAAAGATGTACTGCTGCCGTATGTCTCTTCTCAACCACACTTCTGCTTTAGCATCCCATGGAACTGAGAAATGGCATCTTCCTCGCTGACAGAAATTTTTAATCAGAACGTGAACGCCACATCCTGCCCTAGTATCTAAGAAACAAATGTAGGTTGGTCCCACTCCAAAAGGGAGAAGGTGCTGGTAGCATTAAATGCCTATCAAAGTGTTTTAAAATTGCTTTTAGTTTTGACAAAAATTACCTACTTTTGACTAGATTTTTAAACTGTCTTCATAAACAGTTTCCTATCAACCTGAGGCAGTTAAATCCCTGAGTCAAGTTTTCACCTAAGTGTTCATTGTTTTTGGCAAGAATAGATTGGCTTTATGTCATCTCAAAAGTAGAATACATTTCAGGCATCCCTCAATATGAGTGGAATTGTAGTAAAATTCAGATATTCCATAGTTTATCTGATTGATATAAACAAAAGGGTATTATCAAAACAAAGATTAATTAGAAAAGATAGGTACTGATAAAGAATCTTAACTTAAAAAGTGAGTACTGTTCTGTACATCGGACATCATTAAACTGGTAATAAAGAATGAATTACTCTGGCTTTTTCCTCTGTCCATTCCTGCATTTTAAGACATCTTGCCTTATAGGCCTAGAAACCTCTGGAGAGTTCACTACTGGTCTCCCTGCCTTCCACTGAGAATTTGTGGCTTGGTTGTCATGGAGACATCGTATTTCTCCAAGAATTGCTCATATTGATCCGTGGCCAGGCGTAAATGGCCAAGCGAGTGTGAGGAATAAAGGGGGCTGGGCAGTCCTATAAAATGACCAGGGCTTGTGGGTTGGAAATAAGCTCATAGCAAACACTTAGGTAAAAAGAAAGAAGCAGTTTTATTTTGTTTCAGGATTTCTTTCTGCACTTTGGGCCATTGTCTTCTTTCACTATGAACTGAAAGAAACTTGTTAGTCACTTGTCATGTCAGATCTTTGGTGCTTGTCCTGACACAGCTGTCAGCCTTCCAGCTCTGTGCAGTTCAGGGACACACAACAAAGAGGCAATGACATGAATTATTTATTGCTCCTTGTGTGGATAAAATTCTGTGATAAGAAATTAAGACACTTCTGACAGAGGTGCTTGTTTAGTAAGAAAGATTTTGATGAGAGAGTGCATTTCCTTGAAGTATGAGCATTTGAGAGGGAAAATTCTTAAAACTGAACCCGAAGGAAGGTTGTGAAATTGGTGGCGTAGAGGGACTTTCTTGAACCGTGAAAATATGACTGTCCACGTCTCAGTGTCCAAAAATGAACTAAAAAAATAACAAGCTATTCAAAGGGAGAGGCTCCAAAACTATAAATGTTACTTTCGTGGTTGAGTTACCTCTGTTTACCAGGTATGAGTGGGGTTCCTTTGGAAAGCACATTAACCACCTTCGTTAGAAGAGAAGGCAAATTTGGGGGTTTTAAGGGAGAAGCTTTGGGAAGGTGTCGTCAGACCAATAGAGGTGCTTCAGTAGCTGAGCTTCTAATTGCATTGGTATATCCGTTATTCCCTATATGGACAGGAGTGCATCTAAATCTGAACGCATCGTTCTTACCATTTTCACCTGGCATATTACCATTCACTTAAAAGTCCTTTTAGTATTTTCATGTACACACAAAATCCCCCCGTTACAAAGTTGAATGTGGTCAGTCTTCTAGCTTTAATGGTTATTGACCTTACATGGTTTTATCTATGCAACTCTAAATGACTAATATATTTATTACATCATTTTTAATGAACAAACCAGTTGTTCAAACGGCATATAGAAAATGAAAACAAAAAATCATTTTCCCATCCAAGCACAGTTCAAGAATATTGCCTCATATATTGTTCTTTCCAAATAAAATCTTTTCTTTGCAAATCCCCTGAACATCATTCTCCTTTGCCTTTAGAGCTTCATATCGCTGATACCAATTCCTTTCCATATGCAGAGAACAAAGGGATATTGAAGCACAGAAAAACTATAATAGTTTACTTTTTTAAAGGGGAAGTTAAAGTTTTCTAAACATTGATGCAACATTTGAAAATGTCATTAATAAAATCAAAATGTGAAGTTTATATAAAAAATAAGATTGACTTTATGTGTTGATTATCTTTGATTGCAAAGGGTTTTGAACTCAATCTGCAGATTGTTTATTTTTCATTGACATAACTGCTTCTCCAGCACTGAATTGACGAGGATGACCCATTTGTAAATGGGCCGGAATGTGCATATAGGTCACAATTTAGAGGACTGGTAGAGTGGTTGTTCACCTGGTCTCTAGAGCACTCTACCTATTCCTCATGCCATTGTGATCTCTTTCTTGGTTCAAGCTGTATACCCAGGTGAGTGCCTGCAGTCCATTAAGGTTGGCAAAGCAACTTTAGACCAGAGCATTCTTGTTACTCTGACCCTGCTAGTGAACCTGGAGGTCTTGTCTGATAGGTTAAGGTCTCCCTCAGCAGTGTCTTTTCCCTGGAATAATTCATTAGCAAAGAGTTTTGACTCACAGGTGAATCCCAGATTGAAGTTTCTGGCTTACACTCTGTGAAGTCTACTTGCTTCTTCACTGGCATTTATATATTCCCAAAACCTGTGGGAATAACTTTGACGTCTAGTAATAGAAGCACCGAGACAACATTGTGAACTCACAGCTCCCTTTTTTTCAGATTTTAGGGCCATTAGGCTTTCTTTCTTTGGCTCTTTAAAGCCTCATCACTCCTGAATCTGAAAGATGCTATCACAAAAATAGTTTAGTGCAGTCTCTTGCTGGTTAACTTCTTGTTAACTGCTTCATGCATAATGATTAAAGCTCAATTCCTATTCTCCCGAATATCATAAAAAGTGTTCCTTGTCCCCCATCTTTGCACTCATGATGATAAAAAATTTAGTGTGACATTCACAATTTTTATCCAAGTGTTAATGAGAGACCTTGAGCTTTTATCACCTGTCTTGGAAAATTAAGAATTTTACTTCCTAGTGCACTAGGGACAGTGCACTTAAACATAGCTTCAGCTGAAAATAGTAGTGATGAGAGAGCTTGAAAGTAGCAAAAAAAAGGCATTCACATCAGCATTTTCACACATCTGATGTAGTTTATAATCAGTATGCATTCTGCCATTAATAGAACATTTTAGTGGTTTTTATATAGCACGTTATGTGTATAGATCTATATACATCATTGTCAATCAATATTGCATTTGCATGAATCTGATGAACAAAACTAGATTTCTCACAGTTTCCAGGGGATGTACTACATTGTGAAAAGCCAAGGCGAAGGGTTTTTTTTTTTTTTTCCCTTTTACTATTCTAGCTCATGAATCAACAGCAAAAATCGGGTAACAGAAAGTAGGACAGATTCAGGACTGGAGTGTTGGAGATGGCTGATGATGATGCATGAAGCAGAAAAAATGTGGAATGTGTGAGCAGCCCATCAATCATAGCTATCGAGAACACACTTCTTAGGGTTAGTGCTAAAAAAAATGTTCTAGAAGGAGTAAGAACAATTTCTGTAGTAAAAACACATAAACCCTTTCTTCTAGTTGTGTTGAACAATATCAACATTCTTAAAAAGTTGCCCAGATGGAAAAATGTAAGCATCAACCTAATAATTTTTAAAACGTAAAATTCTTGGGCGCCTGGGTGGCTCAGTTGGTTAAGCGACTGCCTTCGGCTCAGGTCATGATCCTGGAGTCCCGGGATCGAGTCCCGCATCGGGCTCCCTGCTCGGCAGGGAGCCTGCTTCTCCCTCGGACCCTCCCCCTCTCATGTGCTCTCTGTCTCTCTCATTCTCTCTGTCTCAAATAAATAAATAAAATCTTTAAAAAAATAAATTAATTAATTAAAAAATAAATAAATAAAACGTAAAATTCTAGGCTTATACACACACATATATATTTAAATAAAACAAAAAACCAGCTTTTTGAGTCTTTGCCAGTAGGAGTGGGAGTTACTATGCATGATCATGTCATTAATATAAATGTATTTAGAAATAGATTACTAAGGCACAGTGCTCCAATATGTTTCCTAGTCAAAATAATTTAAATCAAGTGATACTTTTTAGCCTACATTAACAACCATCCAATAGTCTGAGAAATAAATGCTTTTTTGATTCTATAATTCAAACCATTTTTCAACTAACATTTATAACCTTTGATCCTAAAATTGCGGTTGTGGGTTTCTCTGAGAGCAACAGAGATAATTTGAAATTTATTAATTTTTGGCCCAAATCATCTTGTTGAAAACTTTCATCTTTGTTGACAATTAAAAGAAAAAACAACCTATATTAATAATGTGTGCAATTAAAATATATTTATCTGAAGCCTAGCTTATAAGAATATTTTTTATTATCTTAAAGGATAGAAAAGAGATATAGAGATATAGAAATTATAGGTAAATCTGTCCTTCCTTCATTTATTTTCTCATTCCTTTCTTCCTTTCATTCTTCCATCTCTTTTTCCATTCCTCTCTCACTTTCTTCCTCCTTCCCTCTTTCTTTCTTCTTTATTTCACGATATAACCTGATAATCTGTTTCCTTTCTAGGTAAGCCAAGGCATCATTCGTGGATAGCGAAGGTGTGCTCCTGCAAGCTGTGCTAAATGGAATCTTACCTATAGGAATTGGATTTGGACAAATGATGAAACCTAAGCATGCCATTTGTTTATTGTTGTATAAAAACTATGCTGTTATCGGTCAAGCTATTAGGTTGTAAGTAGATATGCTAATACTTTGGAAAGAGTGTATTGAAAATGTAATTACTGATTGAAAATATCTGAATTGATCTAATTTTAGAAAATCATTGTTGAAATCATTTTATATTCCTGATTCTTACTTTCCTTTAAAATTAACAACAAGGAATGCCAGTCTGCAGACATAAATTTAACAGTTTTAGATTTTCTTCCATCTTTTCAGTTGCTGGATTATATAAGCAACATTAAAACCACATTGCTTTTAAATATGTAACATACAATACTTCCTCAAATTTAATACTGCTTCATCTAATCTAAAACTTTACCAGACTTATTCGATTTGTTAGGTTAGGACATTTTGTTTTAGTATATGCTTTAATATGGATCAGTCACCCTGCAGTAAATCTCATCAAAGCATGAAATGTTGTCAACAAATAGCCAGTTCCATTTAGTCATCAATTAGCCCAAATAAGTGATAGTATAACAGGGACCAATCTTGTGTGGTCAGGTTCATTTGGACTTCTAATGACATAGAAGCTAATGTCTTTAGCCAAACGTTGATCTTGTTGGCCATATAGATGTGAACTATATATCTACTTAACTATATATCAACTGCACATTGCAGTTGATCCATATTAAGTATAAACTCTTGTAGTTCTTTTCCCAGAAAGAAGTGTGACTAGCAAGAATTCTTAAAATATGCAAAGCAATATAAATAGGACAAAGTGCTCATCTATTAAACCCCTTAGTGATCTGATTTATTTGTTGTGACTTATATTGCATAATTCCTGGATTTATAGAAAATCATCAAAAAGATTAGTGTGTATATGAATACAAATATTGCCTAATCCATAAAAAATGGAAATAAAATGTTAAATATATGATCTATCTATCATCTATCTATCTATCTATCTGATAGGGAAGTTCCAATCACTTCAATTTAACAAACATATTTGAGGCAGTAGCATCAGGTCCTATGCTGGGATGCAATGGGGAGATTAGAGAACTATACATTGGAATGGCATGGTCTCCACCTTTAAGGAACTTATAATTAATGACTCACCCGGATGAATATACCAGAACATAGACACCTAGTGAGTGTGACTCCTTTAAAGCAGACATAAATCTGTGTTCCTTTTCCCCCCCCTAAAATATGTCATTGCTTGAAATTACTTTTGAGTTGTACTTCACAGAGTAAAATATTGTCAATATGAATAATCACAGAAAATTATCTTTCGAAAATCATCCTATATACCCCCCCCCACATACACACACATTGGAAATAGTTCAAAGCTACTTGGAACAAGTTTTAAAATAAAGGAAGGTAGCAAGGAAAACATCGTCTTACATGCTCTGTATAGGTTCTGAAGGCCATTACAAGAAGGAAGGCGAAGAACATTTTTGAAGGTGGCAATATCAAATATGTATATATTCTCTTAAGAGGGCAATTTTAATAGTTAAAACTTACTTGGATGCTCAAGTTCTGGTATATTTATTAAAAATAAGCTGCTTTGGGGCGCCTGGGTGGCTCAGTTGGTTAAGCGACTGCTTTCGGCTCAGGTCATGATCCTGGAGTCCCTGGATCGAGTCCCGCATCGGGCTCCCTGCTCGGCAGGGAGCCTGCTTCTCCCTCTGACCCTCCCCCCTCTCATGTGCTCTCTCTCTCATTCTCTCTGTCTCAAATAAATAAATAAAATCTTTAAAAAAAATAAATAAGCTGCTTTGTTTTTATAGCTTGGCTCTATTATTCCCTTTTCAGTGAAGATTAAAAATAAGTTTAAACAGTTGCCATATTCAGCATTTCCCAGGTCTAAGGAAACCAATATTGAATCCTTGATAAATATTTTATGATATCACCAGATAAAGGAAATTAGAACTGGCATAACCATGACATTACTAAATGAGATCTTTTAAGATTTTTTTTGGCATCACATTGTGCAATTGCTAAAATTTAATAATTCATATTAAATGAGTAATTATAATCTTTTATCAATATGAATTCTGGAGGCCAACACCATTGGCTGTTAAAATTTTTAATTCCTAAAAATTAGAGTTTTAGAGAAAGACATTTAAATAATGTTCTCAAATATCCATGTGTAAATGTAGACAAATCCACGAGTCTGTTTAAAAATGATTTCTTTATATTGACTTATGTTCAGCATGTTTCAGCAATGTCTCTTGTAAGGAGAACTTAAATAGCAAGTTGCCACCCAATTAACTGGATCAACCACATGGTGACCCTAACCTCTTGGTACCACAGCTAAAAACCCAAAACCGATGGCTTCTTGAATAGGTATTTATCCTTTCTTGGCCTAGCCTTAGGTAACAAGTGGAGCAGTTATATTAGCAAGCAACTCATTTGTTTGTATCCAGAGTTTTTCTTGTTGTGGTAATAAATAACTCATTTAAAAAATCGTCTTGTGTTCCTTTTCTGGCATTAATCTTGGTGATATTTATGATTATCTAGTTCCCTCCAAGGAATATCATATTTTCAAATTTGCAAGTGGGGATTCTATTACTCACTGTGGAGTTATATACTGGCTGTATTGCTGAGGAAAGACTCCAGAAAAGAATGTAAGTTTAAGGACCAAGGTCTCGCCACCCTGTGTTCAGATAGCGCGTCTAAAGCTCCCTCCCAGGGTTCGGGCAAAGAAAGATGCTCCACAAGATGGTTTATGGAAAGCAATCTGAATTGTAAAGCACTTCAAATATAAGGTAAAATTTATTATATTATAAATACACAATTAGAGAGGTGGCCTCAGGCCTGAAACTTTCTGTTGCTATTTTAGAAACTAAGTTAAGGCTACTTTCAATATGTCACCATTAGAAAAATGATAGCAAAACATTTTGCTGAATATTAACATTCAATCTCTAGATGGTAGTATTTGGGTGATTTTCATTTCCTTCCTTGCACGTTTCCCTCCAACGTTCTGTATTTTTAAAAAAATTATAATTATTCAAGTGAACATGTTAGAAAAGACAGTGTTTCTCTTCAATCTTTAGAGGACACATTATAATAATTGAATTTTTAAGAATTCAGTTTTATGCCATGTGTTTAAAATGAAGGCTCAGAATACATTAATTCCAATTGATTCTGAAATCTTATTTCCACAGAATGGGCTTATTCATGTAATTTTTGAAATTTTATATTGCACACATTTTGATTCCACAGTTATTTAAAAGCACGACTATGTACACTTTGATTCTCCACAAAATCTTGTACACGTCAAGTACCCAAAGTTGTGTCTAATTAAATATGAAAGTCATTGCTTTGTAAATATGTACATAGTGAGCACTTTAAAATAATTTCAAAATAGCATGACCAAAAAAGTTGCAAAGTTAAAGCTGTCTTGAGTGAATTTCTGTCTGACGAAGTTATGTGGCTTTGTGTACACTGGTCCCCAGACCATTTTGTGCTGTGATTTCATCAGCAAGGAACCTACAGATGGCATGTATGCGAAAAGCGCAAACAAGAAATGAGCAAGTCTCCCAGTATGAGCATGCCACTGGGGGTTTCCATCCAACCTGCGACCCCTGGAAGACACAGCGGGTCACCTCATCTCATCTCATTGGCAGACTGGGACGGCACCCTCACTCCTGTCACCCTCATCCCAACCTTCTCAGATCCCATTTTATTTTAAATTTTGATATCATGGATTGGGGGTATTAATCTGGCTTATTACAATATTGTATTAAAATACATTTATCCTGATTACTGAGTTTTGGCCACCCCTAGTCAGGCCCTGTTCATTAAGTCTGGATAGATTCACCTTTATCCCAGAAAGTATACTGCAGGTAAATAGGCTGTGAAAATTCAAATGGTAAGAAATAGTTATTTGAATATCTTATGAAAACTAAAGTCATAGACCATTGAGAATGTTTGAAATGGCTTACTTCTAGTGGTATACGGGGGGAAATACTGGGCATCTATGGTTCTTGCTTTTGACATTGTTTCTCCAAGTGCTTTTTTTCATTGCATAGAGCATGTTTTCCTATCATCAATCTTAGGGATCCCTTCTGTCTTCAACACACTACTAATTGGGAAGGTAGCAGTGATTTTCATTCAAGGATCTAAGGTTTTAAACACCAAGTATTCATAACATTAAACAATAGCAATAAGTGGTCGGTACTTGCTTGCAAACCTATCATTTCTTCACTTCACAATTATTTTAATTGCAATTATCTATAAAGTCATAATTGGCTTTTCAATCTTGCATGTGGATTTTCTAGGGAGAAGGTGTTTTCACACAGCCTCAGTCACTGAGCATCACGTTCTCAGATGCCATCTAAGACAAAAGAACAGTCTATGATGTGTTCTTGACATATCACAAGTTTCCTTTAGACTTTTAAAGAGATTTTCTGTTAATTGTGCAATGGGGACTACATTTCCTAACAGAAATAATCTCTCTTATCTATATCAAAAGAATTCTCCATCTATGTTATCTCCCTCTGTATCAATTTATAATCATAATCAACAGAGAAACAGTATTTTAATTTTTCCTTTGTGTTTTAAAGAGTGCCGGGGGGTGGGGGGGAAGGAAAGGAAAGGGAAAAGGGGGAGGAAGGGGGAAGGGGGAAACGGGAAAGGAAAGGAACAAACCTATAACAGTGAGATCAAGAGCCTCCATCGTAAGAGAAGAAAGAAGGAAAGAAAGAAAAAAAGAACAAACCTGTAACAGATTAAGAGCCTCCATCCTATCCCTACAACAGTCATAGCCACGGGGATCAGGATGCATTTAGGATTGTTTTTATAAGGAAGATATCCTTGGATCAGCCTCTATCTCAAATAATCAGTGTATTTCCACCAATCTATACAAAACCATTTGGTCCAATTGGAGATAGGAAATGAGGCAAAAATATAAAATACTATCATTTCAGTGATCTTTGGGACAGTCAAGTAAAAGACATTTGGGGATTTCTAAAGTACGTTACCATAGAAAGCACACTGCAGTTGATTCTGTTCTGGAAAGGTGTTGGGTTTTGTTTGTAGTCTTCCTGCCATGTAGGTGGCAGCAACACTCAAGTCTAGAAATTTTCTTTCCCATTCTCTTAGCTCTAGTCCAAAGCATATTCTTACTCAAAATCCTTGTGGAAGAGAAAAGGTTTAAAGTGTAGAGACAAATTTCTCTATGTCCTCACACATCTCGAAAGCACTATTTTAAGGTTGTGCTAAAGCGGTTCCCATAATGTGAAAACATTCATCATTTCCCTTAATACAGAAGTCAGATTCTGCTCTCGTACATGTTGGTAGTATGAGGCTTTGTTTCTTTATTTATAGGATCTTAATTCTTTACCTTCTCTCAAGCTCAAGCTTTTCTCTGAAGAAAAAGGAAGAAAACTCTGCTTTATTCCACTACCACCCGAGCTTTTCTGGGAAATAGCACAAGTCTATCCTTTCATTCTTTGTGAACATCTAAGAAGCCAGGGTATTTAGTAAATTATTTGAAATAGAGTAGATTTAGTTTTAGATTTGAAATTTAGTAGGTTATTTGAAATAGAGGCTGATCCAAGGATATTGGAGAGATTTTACTTTCATCTTCCAAATGAAACCATTTCCTCTGATTGTTCTCAAGAGAGGAGACTGCATTCAAGTTAGTTCTGTGTGCAAATCAAACGAAGGCTGTGTCCCAGCAGAGAGGCCCAGGGCACCTGATCTGTGAGGCTAGAAGACAGAGGACGTAGAGGCTCACGTGGAGGGTGTTGAGTTATCGCATGGATGTTCTGCCTTGAGAAAGGTAGTGGCTCCTGGCCCCAGGCAGAAATGAAACCGGGACGCCCACCTTCATGCTCATAAGTTTGTTCTTATTGGAAACTGACTAGCAGTGAGAAGTTCTTCCACTTCTGGCATTTTGCTAAAATTAGTACATGTTATAGCAAATATAGGTAGCTTTGGTGAAGGAATCTTTACAGTGTTCTTTTTACACAGTGTCAGTCAACATGTCCAAAATACCAGCCAAATATCTACAATTCCAGGCCCAGGTAAAGCACGTAACAATTAAATCCCCAGGCTACGAGGAAGTCACTGAATGGTTTGGGAAGGTGAGGAGAGGGTTCTGTATCTACCTTTCAGTCTCGTTTATACCACTTCTAACTTCTTTTGTCCTTGATCACTTTCCCCAAATATCTATGCAATTCAATGCAAGTATTTTTTCATTGTAGCAGGCGTTGAATAGGAAGTCTGAAGTAAGGGGATTGTGTCCTTGCTCTTTCACTTTCTCACTAGCTGTGGGACATTAGAAAAGGAATTCTTTTAATACTCTGAAGCTCAATTTTCTCATCTCTGCATTGGGACTAATAATTTCAATTTCTCAAGCACCATCTGCCTGTACTATTATTATTGAATATAATATTATAAATAATTGAAATCACTACACATGCCAAAAATGCCTATTTTTATAATAATCTTAATTATAGTCAACCATAATGGCACTCCAATGCACAAACAAGCTTTTTACTCAGACTGGGAGAGCAGTTTGGCATAAACAAGCTAAATAGGTTGTCTTACAGAAGTTTCTTCTTTTAAAATGTTTCATGTTAACTGAGTACTCCCAGGATCAAGGGCTAGTTTCAGTTTTCAACAATTTATTTAAAGGTCAAGGCTTTCCCCAGCTCAGTGGGTAATAATAAATAGTAAATAGCACATAGTTTTTCTTCTGGGTCCTGAAAGATAATCCTCTGAGAATGTTTTATGTCGGAGTAGGACAAGCCATGGTCCATCTAAGGTTGTACAAAATGACAGGTAGCTTTTCTCTTTACTTCTATCCGTCTTCATATTATCAGATGACACTAGCAAGCATGTTTCTGTAGTTTTACATGAGTGTGATGAATAGACCAAACCAAAACATGTAAGTACTTATAAAGAAGTATACCACAACTTAGAAAGTCAGTGAACTCCTGAAAGATCATGTATAACACAAAATAGTATATATCAAATTCTACCTTCCCACTAAGGTTGGTATATATTAGAAATGTTTTCCTGTTAGGTAAAAATCTGAAAACTAATGAACAGGTCAGAAAACCTCAGTCAAGGAAGGGTTAAAGTGGGGCTGACCATGGCATCAGGAGCATTAAACACCAACAGAAGGTACCTAGAGAAGGACGCTCATCCTTATTTTTACTTTATTAATAAAGTTTGGTGAAATGTCTTATTACATTTTATTACTCTTGTTCCCTCCTTTCCTCCTAAGTGGAAAAAAAGAGTATTGGCTAGCAATAATAATAAAATGACTAGGAGGATTTTCAATTAAAATGGCAAAATGAAGACACATTTATCTCTGCCCTCTCCTAAAGCTCCACTGGAATACTGGGATAAAAGACAAAAATCCAAAAGAAAAATAGAGAATGGGGAAAGGAATAACAACAGCAAAAATAAATTTAAAAACCAGAAAGCAAATAAATGCTATAGAGGATAATGCCAAGAAGTGAGAAGCATGGTGTTTCAGGGCTCCTTAAAGGCTCAGAAATTGGAGTCAGCTGTGATTTTTTAAAGTGGGGGGGTACAGGAAAACTATGTGAAAGAAAATTAATCTTCTTGATTCCCACCCCTATTTGTCAATCCAGCTGACACCTAGAGTTCCCTACCTGGACAGGTTAAATAGGAAAGATTCTGGATTCAGGACATGAGTCCCTGCTGAGAGCAAGGATATCATCCTGAAAACAGGGATGGGTAAAAATCTGTACACTAATGGCCACACCCCCACCCCAGCTCCCTTCTGTTTTGCTCCAAAGATGCTGATAACCATTCTTCTTAACACTGGACAAGAGACAGATGAGCATTTTATGATAAAATAACAAGCCTGAGGCCAACAAGCACATGAAAAGATGCTCAACATCACTAATCATTAGGGAGATGTAAATCAAACCCACAATGAGTTATCACCTCACATCCATTAGAATGGCTACTATCAAAAAACAAAACAAAATAAAACAAAAACAGAAAATGACAAGTATTGATGAGGAGATTGAGAAATTGGAACTCAGGTGCTATGTTGGTGAGAATGTAAAATGGTGCAGCTGCTATGGACAACACTAGAAATAGAATTACCATATAATGCAGCAACCCTTCTAGAGGGCATATATCCAAAAGAACATTTTAAAAATGTAAAAACAGACTTACCATATAATCTAGCAACCCTTCTAGAGGGTATATATCCAAAAGAACATCTAAAAGCAGGATCTCAGAATTATATTTGTACCCCCATGTTCATAGCATTATTCACAATAGCCAAGGGGTGGAAGCAACTAAGTGTCCATCAACAAATGAATGATAAACAAAATGTATCTTCATACAATGGAATATTAATCAACTTCAAAAAGGAAGGAAATTCTGACACGTGCTACAACATGGATGAACCTTGAAGACACTATGTTAAATGAAAGAAGCCAGTCACAAAATGACAAACACTGTGTAATTCCACTGACTGAGGAACCTAGAGTAGTTAAACTCATAGAGACAGAAAATAAAATGGTGGTTACCGTGAGAGGGAAGAGGAGGTGGGAAGGAGTTTCAGTTTGTTTTTTTTTTTAAGGTTTTATTTATTCATTTGAGACACAGAGATAGAGAGAGAGAGAGAGAGCACGAGCAGTGGGAGAGGCAGAGGGAGAAGAAGCAGCAGACTCCCTGCTGAGTCAGGAGCCCGATGTGGGGCTCGATTCCAAGACCCTGGGATCATGACCTGAGCCGAAGGCAGACGCATAACCATCTGAGCCACCCAGGCGCCCCAAGAGTTTCAGTTTTACAAGATGAAGGAGTTCTGGAGATTGGTTGCACAACAATGTGACTATACTTAATGCTACTGAAGTGTACCCTTAAAAATAGTTAAAATGGTAACATTGACGTTATGTATATTTTATCACAATTTTAAAAATTAAAAAAAAAACAACACAGCCTGAGGAAAAAAGATTACAGAGTCTGACTACTCACGCTCTTCCAATGAGACATCGCCAGAAAACATCATAGTGAAGCCCCAGCACTCTAACCTATACCCAAACACAAAGTATTTTTGTGCTTCACTAGTTGCAAAGCCAAAGATCACCAGATATATGAAGAAAGCTTTTAATACAAAAGAGAGACACCAAAACAAACATGTAGAAAGAGACAGCAGAAACAAGCAATAGAGAATATTATAAGAAAATCCCCAAACATTTATAATTAATGTGATCAGAGAGATAAGAGAGGAAATTACCTTCAAGAAATAAAGATAGGAGACTATAAAAAAAGAACATTCAGGAGTTTGCATTCATTTAATTCAACACACCTTTTTTTTTTTTCAATTTCTACTATGTGCCAGGCACTATTCTAGTCATTGTGATTACAACAGAAAATAAAACATACATGTACGCATTCAAAAGCTAGCAATTTTTTTCTAAAAAAAAATGTTTGGAAGATATAATTGGAGAGATCTCCCAGAAGGAAAATAGGAGAGACAATAATGGATCGAGTCCCGCATCGGGCTCCCTGCTCGGCAGGGAGTCTGCTTCTCCCTCTGACCCTCCCCCCTCTCATGTGCTCTCTCTCTTATTCTCTCTCTCTCTCAAATAAATAAATAAAAAATCTTTAAAAAAAAAAAGAAAATTTATATATCAATTCAATTAGAGGTCCAATATAAGAAAATATTAATAAGAGATCCAGAAAGAGTAAACAGAGAAATTAGAGGGAAGAAAATCATGGAAAATAAAATCAAGCTAAGTTTCCAGAAATGATGAAACAGATTCCAGACTGAAAGAACCCATAGTGAGTTCAGCAAAATTGATGAAAATGACTCGTGTAAAAGCATATTCTAGTGAAAGTTCAGAACACTGGAGACAAAGGGATGATCTCACAATCTTTAGAAAAAGGAAGAGAACTTTTCCTCATTGTGAATGACAGGAAATCAGGAGGGCATTAGATTTCCTCAATTGCAATTCCAGATACTAGAAGAAAATGGGGCAGTGACTTAATATCCTGTGAAAACCATTTCCACCCTGGAGTTTGGTATTTTGCCACTCTATCTATTCTATACACCTTTCCTCATAAAAAATACTGGAGGATATATCCAACTACAAAATGGAGTAAACCAAGAAAGAAGAGCACATGGAACATAGGAAAGAAGGAAATTCCCCAGAGGATAGTGAAGATAGATGGCATGTCTACTGCTGTAGACCTGGCTAGTTGAAGCAGAAAGTGAGGACTCCAGTAAGGAGGGCTCCAGAACAGTGCTGGTGAGCTTGACTGTACTGAGAGTGATTTTCAGGTTCTATCCGATGGGTTTGGTAATGAATTAGTGACAGGGATTATGTATGATAGAAAACTAAGCAAATGAAGAGAAAGAAGAAATGTAATCATAGTGTATTGCATTGTCCAACTGTGAATAATACCAATAATGATTATTACAAAGTGATTATTACTCTAATGTGAGAGAAGAAGAGAGAGAGGAGATGCAGCTAAGGAATCACTAAAATTGAGAACTTTGATTAATCTGAAATAGCAGATAAATTCCCAAGTTACAAATTCAAATGTTGGTAGATTGAACTTATTCACAAGAAGAGATATCTGGAATCTTTGAGTGTCTTACCTCTGCTTGCCCTATACGTGGTCCTATCTTTGCATATCTCTGGTTGTTTAGGATCCTAGCTCAAGGAATTACGCGGGCCGTGTGGTTCTTCTGAGCCCCAGTGATGTCACCCATTCCACGCTCTCTGACCCAGTTGGCTGTGACTCAGTCTGCAGAGGGATCTGGCAGCCATGGCTTCCAGGCAGGGGATTTTCCTGCACATCTGGTCATAGTTGTTAATGATCCTCCGCTGAAACGTGATTAATGAGCGTAATGTGTGATTAATGAGTGTGACACAGTGAAACTTTAAACAACTGAAAATAATATTGAGTATGTAGCTCTTCATAAGGGGTTTGTTTTGTTTTTTTTTGTTTTTGGATAGCCTGTATGAATATTGGTCAAAATATTCCATGCTGCCTTGTCATCCAATGGACTAGAAGGTCACCTACATCTGTGCTTCACAAAAATTTACCACAGGGTTCTTAGAAGGAAAGCACAATAGTACATGAAGTAGCCTCAAAATACCACACTGCAAATGTGAAATTTCTCTGGCATCTCAGAGGGTATCTTTAAAGAGTCACTTAAATTTTGCACATATACATTTGTGTTTGCTAGATACAGAAAATTTTAATAGCTAACATTTACTGCACATTTTTTGTGTGTACGATGCCTAATAGTTTACATACAGTTTCTTAGTTAATCTTTAAGCCACTTCATGAGATCGTTTCAATGCTCATTGTATAGATCGGGAAACAGAAACACAGAAAGTAATTTCCCAAAGAACACACAGCTAGTAAGCATTGACAAAAGAATTTAAATATTACAGAGTAGTTTGTATGCATGCAGGTGCTACATTCAGACTCTGGAATCATTTAGAGTCTTTTATAACTGCCTGTCTTATCTGTGGTTCCCAGTTTTTCATTAGGCTTATGAGAACTACAATGTAAAAGCATGCATCTATTTTATCTAGTCTCATTCATTGTGGTAGAAACTAGTAGAGTCAAGAGCAAGAATGTCACCACTTCAAAAAAATATTGACCAGCAAATTATTAATTTGATTAAAAAGAAACAAGAAGTATTGTCATCATCCCAGCATTAATACTACAAATACTTTTGTGTCAGTGACCTGGAAGCCCTTAGAGAAGGGTCACTTTTGAAGCAGTGGGCTGGGTCTAGGTCTTCTTTTGCTCCATTGGTAATACCCGCTACCAGCTAGGCTCCCAAAGCCATGTAGATGAATTTATTGAGAGTCTATCATGCCTCAGTCACTCCCCTAAGCACTGAGAGTAATATTTGATTTACTCTCCAACACAACTCTTTGAGGCGGGTATTAAACTAATCCCCATTTTACAGATGAAAAAGAGTGCAGTACATGAGAGCATAAGTAATTTGTTTAAGATCGCACAACCAGTGAAGCATAGGACAAAGAAAGAGGCTTGCAAGCTCAGAGAGTTGGATTCATCAACCCATGCTCTTAACCACTATCTTATGTTGCTGACCATCTTTACCACCTTTGGTCCTCATATCTGACAATGCAGTAGCCAAATTAATGGCCATTTCAACCTTCATTTTTTAGGTGTCTATGGCAGATTACGCTTTACCATCCATTCCCATGTAGAACTTTGCATCAACCGCTAACCTATGTTGTAGGGTTCAGCCGGTAAAAGCGCTCTACTTTCTTGGAGCCCTCAATATGATGTGCACCCAGAGCAATCCTGTGCACACAAGAGCTTTTGACCAGATAAGTGGCCTTTTGAGTTAGAAAAGCTAACCGGAATGGATTTGTCAGCCAAGGTATCAAGGTACTCTCATGCATAAGTCTTTCTGTGGCGTTTCTTGATCAGAAAAACAATTTAAGGATGATTTTAGCTCTTTCAACAAAATTCTTAGCTCAGTTGTCGAAGGCAGAGGTTTCTCAACCTCAGCACTATTGACATTTTGAGCCAGCTAATTCTTTGTTTGGTGAGGGCTGTCCTGTGAATTGTAGGGTATTTAGTAGAACACTGGCCTCTACCACCAGATGCCAGTAACAGTCCTCCCAAGACCCCCTGCAGTTACAACAACCCAAATATCTCCAGACATTGTTAAATGTCTCCTAGTAGAGAAACACTGGTCGAAGATAAAATTCCTCCTATGTAAATTCCCAACAAAAAGTTCATAAAGTGTTTTGAGTTTTATTTGTATTTCTGAAAAATACCTGCTAGCCTGACTTCAACATACAGATTACTCAGGTTATATATAATCTACTGAGAGACTAAGAAAAAGTAATCACTATATATTCTCTTTTCTTTTTTTTTTTTTTTCCCCAATGCTTTCCCTAACTCTTATAAGCTGGTACCTTCAAACCACATGTTCCTCATACACATCTTCATGTCAAACTCCAAACCCAAAAATTCACCTGAAAAACCATCATCTCCTCCTGAACATCCAACAGGAACCTCAAGCCAGTATGTCCAGTACTGAACTCATTCTCTCCCTCTACAAATGTTCTCTTTGTTTCTCACTGCCAGTGTAAAATTGATCTCCAAATATTTTTTCTTTGATTTTCTAAATGGCTCCCCAATCTGTCTTTTGGCACCCTCACTGTCAGATCAGACTCGTTTCTCATTGAGATTGCCACAGGAGCATCCTAACTAGTCCTTCTGCCTCCAGTCCATCATCTGCATTGTTGCTCAGGAAATGCTCTAAAATATAAATCTCATTCCTTCACTTCTTTAAATACGGTCCAAACCCCCTTAGCTGGGCTGGTGAAGCCCGTCGCACAGTATCCCTTGCTTTCTACCGTCTTATAATAATAAATTAGTGAGGATTACATTTGCTGCTAGGATAAAGGCACTATGAGAACTTCATCCAGAAACTAAATACATAAGATGTATCATATATCCTATCCTACTGAAGCAATGGTTTGTGCATGGTGTAATGGACTTGAGAATGTCAACTCCTTTAGGTGCCTTTTACATTAGGAAAGATGTGAATTTCAGTACAGACTCTCAGGTCTGCTGAAAACTCAACTTTATTTTCTCCATAAATGAATTTAATTTCTATTTTACATTTTCCTCTTCATTTTTCCAGGTAGAAGAAACAATCTCAACTGGCTCAGGCTTTCAACTTTTTCTCATATGTTATATCTAAGTTTTGAGAATTTACTTGGGTGCCCATATAATTTTTAGTGCAAACTAGGACACTTTTTAGTGAGAGGAACCACTATTTAAGAGTTTTGCATGAGGCAACTAGTATAAATCAGGAATATCCCAGGAAAATGGAGATATATAGTCGCCTTTGACTTAGGTAAGGTTGGTGTAGTAGCTGAGGGTGTGGGAGTCTGTGAAATATTCAGTCATCATCTGTCTATACTAGATGGACAGACAATATTATATCCAGATACCACAATGTCCAGAGGGGGAAAAATGTTTTCCCTCATTCCGATCTGGTCTTTTGTCATCTGTTCATACATATCTCAGCCTTTTCCACCCTCTTTTCTCGCAATAAGCATCTCTGTCTGGCTCACTTTCAGGTCCCTCCAAGCCCCACTGAGGTGAGCAAGATGATTTGAATCTCCTGTACTTCATTGACTTGGAACATGACTATCTCAGGCTTTTTTACTCAACCATGTCTGTGTCATGCTACATGCAAGAAACCTCTGTGGAGCTTGCAATTCTCCTGAGCTCTACCTCAAAATCCAGATAGAGCTCTCCACAGTTCTTGAATTCTGAATTTTATCTCAAGTTTCTATTCTGCACCCGACCCCCAACTAGGAAACAGAGTGTGGATGAGACATGGGATGGCTTTTTAGGATTCTACCTACATCTGAGTTATTTGTCTTCTCTTTGCCCTTACCCTTGTAATCTTTACCCCTCTGCCATAGATAGCCCAAATTGTCTATTTTCTCAGATTTTCTTTTGTGATATAAACATTATACCTTAGATGCAAAACCCTTATTGAAACTCAAAGGTGTTTCCTTTGCTTGTGTGTTTTTCATCTTTCTCCTAAGACAATAAATGCTGCTGACAATAAGGGGAAGGGGGAGCAAAATGCATAAGAAATGACAGAGAGCAATACAACTCAAATTCTTGATGAATATAACATAGTAATTTTTTTTTTCATTTACAGAAGGCAAATGAATTCTAGAGCAGAGGAAAAGAGTATGGGAGTTGTGATTAGTTAGTTTATATGTCACCTTGGCTAGGCAACGGTGACCAGTTATTTGGTCAAAAACCAGTGTTGCTGTGAAGGTATTATTTAGGTGTGATTAGTATTTAAATAAGTAGACCTTGAGTAAATCTGATTATCCTCCATAATGTGGGTGAACACCACCTAATCAGCTGAAGACCTTAAGAATAAAGACTATTTCCTGAAATAGAAGGAATTCTTCTCAAGACTACAACATGGGAACCCTGCCTGAGTTACCAGCCTGTTGCCCTTTCCTACAGATTGCAGTTTTTTTTTAAGTAGATTTCAGTACTAAAAAAAAAAGTGAAATTAATTTTAATAATAAATTTTATTTAACCCTAAGCATCCAGAATATTATTGCAACATGTAAACAACATAAAATAATTAATGAGATATTCTATAGTCCTCTTTTCATACCAAATCTTCAAAACCCTATTCATATTTTACACATATAGGACATCTCAATATGGACTAGCTACATGTGGCTAATGGCTAACATATGGGACAGCAAAGATCTAGACTAAAACATGTTATGAAAAAGAATTAAGGAGGGGTGCCTGGATGGCTCAGTTGGTTAAGGGTCTGCCTTTGGCTCAGGTCATGATCCCAGGGTCCTGGGACCCAGCCCCAGGTTGGGCTCCCTGTTCAGTGGGGAGTCTGCTTCTCCCTCTTCCTCTGGCCCACTGTGTGCTCTCTCTCTCAAATAAATGAATAAAATCTTAAAAAAAAAAAAAAAAGATGCACAAAAGCACTGTCTCTTTTCATGTCTCCTTTGTAGAAGGGAGGACACTTTTTCCAGAAGCCTCTAAACAGCATAATTCCCCTCTTGTCTCAATGATTGGGACTGAGAGACACACATATTCCTAAACTAATCACTAATAACATAAACAGGGTTAACAGAATTCTCCTAGATTATTTGAAAGTAGAATGGATTTTGGGGAGACCAACCACAAAGGCTACCACACCTCTATTGATTAAAATCAATAGCTGAAATACCAACTGTGTGAAAATATGGTAATATTCATAACCTCAGAATTCTAAAAAAAGCTGCCATTTAATAGCCCCAAACTCCATTTAGGTGATATGAACTAATGGCTTGACAAACACACATGAAATGACCTAATTGCTAACATGTTCATATTTCTTTACCCAAACACCAGAATTATAAGAAAGAAAGCTCTAGTTATGTTAAAACAGAGATCTGACAGGTCTTTGGTGAGGGCTTGCTATACAGCAGGTGCTGGTTTAGTCACTACCACATGGACCACATTTGATCCTTCTAACCACCCAGTGAAATGACTGTTAAAATCATATCTGTGGGCGCCTGGGTGGCTCAGTTGGTTAAGCGACTGCTTTCGGCTCAGGTCATGATCCTGGAGTCCCGGGATCGAGTCCCGCATCGGGCTCCCTGCTCAGCGGGGAGCCTGCTTCTCCCTCTGACCCTCACCCCTCTCATGTGCTCTCTCTCTCTCTCATTCTCTCTGTCTCAAATAAATAAATAAAATCTTAAAAAAAAATCATATCTGTAGTAGCTTGGGTCTCAGAGAAAGTAATGATTTCCTCAAGGTCACACCTGGCTAAGGTTATACGGAACCCATTTTCTAATACAAGTTTTTGACTCTAAGTCCAGTGCTATTTCTACTAGACTTTTAAACTAGTAAATTTTGTCAGCCTAGTAGTTTAGGTTAGGGGACAACACAGTTATTTTCTCTTTTTTCTAACTGTTATAAATAAACTTTGTGAAAACTTAACCAGAAGAGATTCCATAAATAAATCCCAAATCGTGTAGAATTATGGGGAAACAGACTATAAAGGAGAGGTTGGCAAACCATATAGCCCAGCTACTGCCTGGTTTGTAAATAAAGTTTTATCAGAACCCAGCTATTTGGTTACCTTTTTTCCTATAGCTGCTTTCTCTCTACATGGGCAAAAATGAATAGTTGCAACAGAACTCCTGTAACCTGCAAAGCTGAAAATATTTACTATCTGGGCCCTTATAGAAATTGTCTCAACCCCTCATCTAATTAGAATTTGAAATCAAGAGACCTGAATTTGAAACTAATTCTGACTAGATTTAGTGATTGTATACTCTTCGGAAAACCTCATTTCTCTGCCATGTTGAGGTTTTCTTAACACCAGAGTAGAAATCTAAGTTGAGGCCAAGCTGGAATTTAAAAAAAAAAAAAAAATAGGGATGCTTTGTTTCCCAAGGTAACAGTATTTGCTTTGTTGAACAATAGCTCATTGTGAAGAATTCAATAACACCAGGGTAAGGTGATGGGCATATCTCTCTAGCGGCTTCTTACAGATGTTTAAAGGAAAGATAGGAAGCCAATGGACACAGGTGGGTAGCAAAATTGGCCAAACCAAATGATTCAGAGCCCAGATGATTGCCCAAAAAGGAGATTTTGAAATTAGTTTCTAAACATAGACATTGCATTATATTGTTTTTTCTACCAATAAAATGTGCACAATTCCCAATTATAATAGATGCACTGTCAGAAGACAATAACATTTAGGTTGTGAGTTTTAAAAGCAAAAATGTCACATACAGCATTAAAAAAAAAAAAAAACTTCTTGTGGTCTAACTTCATTTATGATGCACTCATGCAAATCTCTTCCTTGCTGTTGACCTTAACCACAATAAGAAAAATAGTCCTCTTTCTATTTTAAAGCCTTGTCAGCAAATATCTTCCTCCTTTGTTCTAGGCCACCCTGGATTATGGAGCAAAATAACAGTAAGATATGGAGCAAATTATGGCAAAAAAAAAAAAAGGCCATTTATACTGCTATTCTGACTGCTATTACCAGCAATAACTATCATCTCTAAGCTTTTCAACAATGAGTTCACACCAGTAAGTGGAAACACTTTTTTGTAAGTGCTGTATAGTAAATACCTGACATGTATATAGCACCTTTCATCTGTAAGAGTCCCAAAGTGCCATGTGGAGTATCCTGGAATCACTTCATCTACTAGAGAAATACAACGATCTCTGGACTACAAAGCAGCAACTGTTCCATACACACAGTGTTCCACAGTCTTGGTATTCTTGGGGAGAAGGCAAGAGTACATCAGTTTTACTCTTCTAGCCCCTCCAGACCAATGTGCCTTATGTTCTTGTCTCATTTGCACAACCTGTGGACCCCAAAGATAACCTCTTCCATTTCTACTTTTTCTGCTTCAGTGGGAAGGCTGACTCTTGAACAACCATGGGGATTGAAGAAACCTTTTGTAAGTGCTGATTTGTTTTGACTTCTTATTTGCAGCAGAGTTTGTGGAAATTAATTAAAACACCACCATAGTAGAAATACCTTTGAAACCTGAGCCATTTTAGATGCCAGGGTCTATTACTTTCCAGCTGTAGATTCGAGGAAGGTTTCTTAATTTCTCTCAGCTTCATTTTTAAAAATGTAGATGCTAATACCTACTCCAAAAGAGCTTACAAACTTGAAGTGACTGTCAGAGTAGTCAGGATAGTGTAAGCACATAATAAATGTCTTTTTCTTCATTTCCCCAATGTATATCTATAGGAACCAGTCCACAGTTTTTATTAAATCAAGTGGGTTAGAGAGTGAAGTTTCTATTATTTCTTAACAGAGAAATTAACTTTAGTAATGGTAATGCTACTGATTAGGAGTCAGGAATTTGCTTTAATAATCTTTGGGTGTGTCAGTTATTTAATGCCTCCAAATAACCCTGTCTACTAAAAAGGAAAACATGATATCCCCAATTCTCCTTGCTAAAGACTTAGGATAAATTGAATAGTGAGTGCAATATAGCTCTGTTTCCTCAGAAAATGGTGTCATGTAAAGATAATGCAACATTACTCTGGTTATGATTGCTGACCAAGACCAGATTTGAAAGAAATAATGAGTGGAAAGGAAAGACTTAGAAAGGTTATATTAAAGTCACAGATGAAAAGAAGTACAAATGCTATCTTGAAATGATCCCCATCTCTCCCCTACCCCTCACTGTACAGGTTCAGAGGGATGTAGAAAACCAGTAGAGGGTAAACCACCTGTTTTCTCCAGACTATGTAGTGTATTAATTTAGCAAATATTTATTAAGAACCTACTAAGAACATCAAAAACTAATGATGCAATGTATGGTAATTAACATAACATAATAATTAAGAAAAGAACCTACTATGTGCCAAGTATGGCACTATTTCATTCTCAGATCAAACCAAAAGATACTCAGTTCAACTAGTATTCCTTGATATCTACTATGAGCTAAGCACCATACTTAGTCATTAGCTAAATGAGCTAAAAAAATAAAATTAAATAAAAAAATGAAAACAAAACATTTTATCCTCCAAGAAAAGGCTCCCATAGATAGATGACAAGATGTAAAGTGTATGACATAATTGTAAAAAAGCATGAGCTTTGAAATTGGTTAGTTGCTTAAAAAACAGCTTCACCATTTATTAGCTATTTGACTTTCTCTAAATTCTGTTTCCTTATACTTAATTTGTAGAGATATTTTAAGCACAGGAGAAGTTTATATGTGAAAATGCTTTGCAAAGGGCCTGGCTTACAGTGTTCACACAATGTATGTTAACTTTAAAATTACTATAAAATATTATCATTATTATTTACAAATAATTGGGAATATAATGAATTTAAAGCAGTGATTTTCAAGTGGGGATGATTTTGTCCCCCCCGCCCCAGGAACATTTAGTGATATCTGAAGATATTTTCAGTTGTAAAACTTGGGGAGGTGGGGAAGACTACCACCTAGTAGGTAAAGGCCAGAGATGCTGTTAAACATCCCACAATAAACAGGACAGTCTTCCACAATAAAGAATTAGCCAGCCCCCCATGTCAACAGTCCCAGGGTCGAGAAACCCTGATTTAGAGCAAAGTATCTATCATCTATCTATCTATCTAACTAACTATCTATCCATCTCTATCTATCTACGCTTTCATCCATGTATCTATCCATCAAAAGTGGTTTTGTCAGCTAAACTAATTTAATTGCTGTTAGGTTGGTTGAGAATAAAAAACAAACTACATCTCTAAAGTGAAGTTCAGAACAAATGTGAATCCTGGAGGGTGAGAACAGAACATAAAATCCAGAAAAAAATCTTGGTACTGCTGGTGATCAAAAATTGAAGTCCATTATTATTAAGGCATTAAGCATAGAAATCAGGGTATTGCTATTGGAAAGTACAATATTAGTGATACTTGCTACTCTGTCAATGAAGGAAGAACAGGGGGGGGGGAAAGAAAAAAGCATCAAAACAGAGGCCACTAAGGCCAGGGAAACTCATATGGAGAGGGACATGTTTAAAACCCAGCCTCAGGATCCTGCTGCTTTACTAAAGGGAAAATGAGAAAACCTAAAGAACCATAGAAAGAATTTCAGGTCTGTCTCCTGGGGGAATGGGCCTTCTATTCAAGTAAATAACTCTTTTATGATATAGAGAGTGAGAAAGAGAAAGATGTAACAGTGCAATGTCTCCCAAGGGGCAGATGATAGGTAGAGAGATTGCAAGACAACTGGTAGCCAATGACTGGTTTGGGAGGGCAGGAAGCCCCAGGGAAGCAGTTAGCAGCCAAAGGGAGTGCAGTGGAGTCTAACCTGGAAAGGAGTGAATGCATAGGGAGGGGACAGGATGGGTGGATTGTGTCTTATGTAACTTCATTGAAGAAGGTTGCAGAACAGAATAGGGTAAGGAGTGTTACACAAAGGAGAAGGGATCTATATTTGAAGGATTTCTAGCTAGGGCCCAGTGCCCTAATATGAACTACATGGAAACTGAGTAAATGTAAAGGGAATTCTAAGTGTGGTTAGAATACGTATGGAAGAAGAAGGATCATCCCAACCTTCTGAGACAGTAGGACTAAAACACTTCTCGAGATATTCCAGCCTAGAGGCTTTTCACCAACTCATTATGCTTTAGGAAGAGCCAGTAATCAGACTCAGCATGTTGAATTATAATTAGTTTTCAAATTCACATTTCATAAGAATGTACAAATGCAGCAAATATTGAGCCTCTGCTGTGAGCTGATACAGGTCCCAGTATTTAAAATCAGAGTTGGGGTACAGTGGGATAGGGTACAATGTTGGTGGTGGCACAGAGCAGGACATAGGGAGACAGGCACAAATAACTTATTAAACTGCAGGGTATAATAAAATAAATATTTTAAGTACCATTAAGACTGTGAATCTAGAGAAGAAAAAGAGCCAAAAAACTGACCCACACAAATATAAACAACTGATCTTTGACAAAAAAGCAAAGGTAATACAATGGAGCAAACACAGTTTCTTCAAAAATGGTGCTGGAACAACTGGACATCGACATGCAAAAAAAGTGAATCTGGACACAGACTTTACACCATTCACTAAAGCTAACTCAAAATGGGTCATGGACCTCCATGTAAAATGCAAACCTATACAACTTCTAGAAGATAACATAAGAGAAAATCTACATGACCTTGGGGATGATGATGCCTGCATAGATTCAACAGCAAAGACAAGATCCATGAAAAACAATTTTTAACCTGGACTTCGTTAAAATTAAAAACATCTGCTCTGTGAAAGACTGTCAAGAGAATGAGAATACAAGTCATGGACTGGGAGAAAATATTTGC
Organism: Neomonachus schauinslandi; assembly: GCF_002201575.2. Classification (NCBI taxonomy): domain Eukaryota; kingdom Metazoa; phylum Chordata; class Mammalia; order Carnivora; family Phocidae; genus Neomonachus; species Neomonachus schauinslandi. The sequence goes on along the minus strand of NC_058411.1, from coordinate 93,052,794 downwards.
AAAACACATATTTGATAAAGGACAGTTACCCAAAATATACAAAAGAACTCTTAATATTCAACAATAAGAAAACAAACAATGCTATTGACAAATGGGCCAAAGACCTTAACAGACACCTCACCAAGGTGCAGATAGGCAGATGGAAAATAAGCATATGGAGATGGTCCACGTCATAGGTCATGAGGGAAATGCAAATTAAAACAATAATAAGATATCACTATCTACACCTAGTAGAATGGTGAAAATCTGGAACGCTGATAACACCACACACTAGTGAGGATGTAGAGCACCAGGAACTCTCACTTATTGCCTGTGGGAATGCAAAATGGAACAGCCACTCTGGAAGACAGTTTGGCAGTTTCTTATAAAACTAAACAAATTCTTACCATACTATCCAGGAGTTACATTTGTTGGTATTACCCAAAGGAGTTGAAGGTCCACACAAAAACCCGCACACAGATGTTTACAGCAGCTTATAGCTGTGCAAGGATGTTTGCCAAAACTTGGAAGCAATCACAAGGTCCTTCAGTAGGTGAATGGTAGACTGTGGTATATCTGGCAATATGTAATATTACTTAGTGCCGGGAAAAAAAATGAACTATCAAACCACGAAAACACAGGGAGGAACTTTAAATGCATATTACTAAGTGAATGAAGCCAATCTGAAAAGGTGACATACCAACTATATGACATTCTGATAAAAGCAAAACTATGGAGATAATATAAAAAAATCAGTGGTTGCCAGGGGGATGTGGGGGAGAGGGGTGGGAATGAAATAGAAGATTTGGGGGGGCAATAAAAATACTGTGTATGATACTGTAGTAATGGATATGTTATTACACATTTGTTCAAGTGTAAGAGTGAACCATAAGATAAACTGTAGACTTTGAGTAATTATGATGTATCAACGTAGGTTCATCAGTTGTAACAAATGTACCACTGTGGTGGGGGATGTAGATAACAGGGGAGGCTATGCATGCGTCAGGGCAGAGGATATTTGGGAAATCTTTGGACCTTCCTTTCAACTTTTTTGTAAAACTAAGACTGCTCTAAAAAATTAAAGTGCTTAAAAAATAGCTAAAAGAGACATTCTGACTTTTACCAAGCTAAAATATATATATTATATATTTTAAAGTGTCAATAATTAAAACAGTGTGGTATTGACTCACGAACAAATAAATGGATCAAAGGAAAAGAACAATTTCCAAAAGGATACCCAGGCATACAGGGAAATTTAAAATATGATAATAATGGTATTTCAAATCAGTGAGATAAAGATGGACATTTTAATAAACGGCATTCACTGGGGAGCCATTTAGAAAAGATACTGTTCTATCTGCGCCTCATATTGCATACAAGTATAAACAAAGAATTTTAAAGGTAAAAATAAAACAGTAGGGGCACCTGGGTGGCTCAGTTGGTTGGGCAGCTGACTCTTGGTTTCCACCCGCTGAAGTGTGATCTCCTGAGAGTGAGCCCCAGGTCTAGCTCTGCCTCCTGCTCAGTGCTCAGGGGGGAATCTGCTTCTCACCTCCCTCTGCCCCTTCCCCTGCTGGCACACACTCTCTCTCTCTCTCTCAAATAAATGGATAAATCTTAAAAAAATAAAAAATAAAACAATGAATGTATTTATAGAAAGCATGTGTGAATTCTTTCATAAACTGAGAGTAGGAAATTATGTCTTGCATGGCAAACAAAACAAAAACCAAAAGCCAAATTCAAAAAGAAATGTGCAACCAGGAAAAACATTTGCAACTCCTAGAAACTGGAGGGAAAATTGAATAACATCCCAACAGAAAAATGGCTAAACGATATGACTAGAGACCACAAAAAAAGAAATACAAATAGTCCTTAAGCATGAAACAAAAGCACAATTTCACTCAGAGAGACTACATTGATATTCTGTCTCTCAACTATCATCTGGCAAAAGTTCCCAAAGTTTTCACAGCACACATTGTCAGTCAGACTGAGAAAGGAGGTGCTCTCCTGTCATGCTAGTGGGAGGACAAAATGATACAACATCTACAAAAAGAAAATCTTCACCAAATTTGGCAACACCTACCAAAATTACAAAAGCATTTACCTATTGACCCAGCAATCTTACTTTGGAGACTCTCATGTCAGCACTGTTTGAAGTAAGAAGACTATGCAAGACAGGGTGAAAAAAATGAAATAAATGTTCATAATCACTTGTGCTTAAAGTAATACCAAAAGGTTGAACAACAACAACAAAAGTGGTTATCTATAGGGGAAATTCCTTAGTATCCACTTTTCATATCATTTTTCTTTGTAAATGTATTATTCAAAAAACTTAAATTAAAAATTTATTTTTAGATTATTGCAATTTTTTAAATCTGGCCAGTCTGCTGCTATACTAACCATGTCCAAAATTTTGTGTTTATTCATCAAAACATAAATTTGATTACATCAGATGAAAACTATTGGTACTTTTCATTGCCTTCAGAAGAAAAATCTCAATTCCATATGTAGCATATAAGACCCTTCCTGATTTGCTCTTCCATATATCAGTGTCTACCTACTTTCTTTTTCTTCACCCAGCAGATCCCTACTCATTTTTAACTTGCAGTTCTGGGCAGTTTCTTTCCCATCCTTCCCCTCTCCCCCATGCTGGTTTGCATTTCTTAGTCATATTTCCAAGTCATATTCTGTTTCTTTTTATCTCCTTCCCTTTGCCTGAGTCCCTGGAGGGAATGCATCTTAGCCTCCAGTCCTTGGCACCCAGTAGGCAGTGTTTATGGTGCAGGTGGATGGGTGGAGTAGACAGTGGGCCAGTTATGAAGTTACCATCTCTCAGCTCGACACTCACCCTCCTCTACCCTACTTTGTGTCCTGTGGAGTGGAAGGGTGCAAAGTTCGAATTTCTGCTTTGCCAGGGGCTCCTTGTTAGTGCATCCGTGGCGGGTGCTTGAGGGAGACAGCAAGGCTGCTGTGCGGGGGTGGGGGGGGCGTGACTTGCTCCTTCCTTCCTGTGGGGTTCCCGTTCTTGTCAGTGGCACCCCAGCCTCATTTCTTCACCCCAGTGTCTGTGTTCCAGTAGCAGCAGCTGAATCCTGTTAGCTGTCAGTTTTTCCCACACTTGAAAAACCAGCACAGGATGTCTTTCAAAATCCCCAGCTTCAGCTGAGCAGGGACCCCTCCTCAGAGGTCTGACACTCAGCTCCATGGGGCTCCAGGCTTCTAAGCTGGAATGATTGTAGTCTCTTCCCCTTGGTCCCTTCGACCAGAGGGCTTGCAGCTGCTTTTTGCAGTTGCTACCTTTTAATACCCCAGAGTTCGTTTGCCTTTTCAATTCTTCAAAACCTAATTAACAAATCTCGATATCACATTCTCTCTGTTAAGATAGCTGGTGTGGCTTCTGTCTCTTGCCTGGAGCCTGAGTGAAGCCGCAGTGTGTCCACCCTCCGCGTACACACCTACACCTGTTCCTGCTGGGACCTTAGATGGCATTTCTCCTCACTTCTGGCTGCGCAAATGAGTCCTGGGGTAATTAATCCCTCAAGCTCTGTACTAGCTCCACAAAATCCTCCATGTATTGAATAAGCCGATGGTGTCACTCTCTGGGCCTCAGTGGAAAGGAGGACCAGAATTCAGGAGTTTCAAACATGGCTTTTCTTCTCTGCCTGTTACTATTTTGCTCCATTTCCTACCTCAAAGGACCCATACCCATTTTGTTTTAATTCAAGTCTCCCAAGTATCCTCTACCTTTTCCCATTTGATTTGTTCCCTTCAGGTGCCCTGTGTTCCACGAAATCTTTGCAGTTTTTGAAAATTTTCTCTCATCTGTAACAAGCTTCGCAGAGGGACAATAACAGTATTAACTAGCATTTATTAAGCATTTATCATAAACCATAAAGGTGAGAGAGCCCCCTTTAATCCTCAAAGCAATCTTATTTTTTACGTGAGGAAGCTGAGACACAGACTGGTATCATCATTTGCTCAGAGCTGTGGACAAAACCAAGATTTGGCCCCAGGCAGACTGACCTATTGCATCCTTAATAACCATCAGAGTAACATTAACTAGGGAACATTTCAGCTGGTTTTCAAAAGACGATGGGGCTTTGAGGTCTTTAGCAGAATTACATTGGTGTATGTGTGAATGTAGAGTGCATATAAGCTCTAGATTTTTGAGGGGCATAAATATTTAGAATTTGGGAAAGAGAAAAAATCATCTGCCGCCTTGTAAAACCAGAGGTCAAAGTGGGGGACGGGAGGCACTGTCAGAGAAACAAATATATATAACTGCCCATTTCTCTTGGCAGTACCTGGATGATTGCTAGCTCCTTGGCATTAATCACCTGTCAGAAATTACCTTCCCCACACCTGACACCCCTACCTTGACAATTTTTGCCTCCTTGCTCGTGAGTGATGGGGTGATGGTTAGGCGCTATCCATCATGCATTTTGATCAGACTGTCATCCCTGGGTGACTCACATCCCCTGGCTGGACTAGGCCCCAAAGATGTCAGCCCCAAAGTGATATCTTGTGATGGTTGGGTAGATGGTTCTGGGAGCAGATTGATGGCAATCAAGGTTTGCTGTATGTCAGCACTAGGCTGCCTGCTATGACACATGAGCCGTGTGCTCATATAGAAGTACAGCATGGAGATGATGCTGGCCTGGGCCTACCTCTTTAGCATAAGGATGAGCCTAATTGGATAGGTGCTCAGCTGTGCCTCATCTGGGGTCAAGGAAGGGTCACAGAAGGATAGAATTCTAAACTAGTAAGAAGGCAGAGTTTCTATGTTGTATGAACAGATGACTCAGAACGCCTATTGATGCCAACCTTGGAAATGCAAGAATTGAAAGTATAAGAGAAGGTTTCTAGGGCTCTGAAGACCAAAAACTCCAAAGTAGAAAGATTGGGAGAATTAAATCATGAGGATCCAGAAGTGGACTCTGCTTAAAGAAGAAATCACAGTTTGTAGTTAACATTATACTCTCTGGATAATTAATTTCATGATTCAAGGTCAGTGGAATCTTTCTCCAATGGGGAAGCCCAAAGGCTTATTATTATTATTATTATTTAACCATTTCAGTGTCCCTGATCCATTATCAGCATTAAGTACTGCTGCTTCCTTTCCTTGTTGAAATGTTTTTCTCCTCCTCCTCATCATGTGTTTAATGATTTAGACCCACCTAAAATTCCGTCTCCAGTCCTGAATCCCTATTGAACCATTCTTACTCAAATTTATTTTGTACTTTTGTTCTTATTATATAATTCTGTACTATATTTTCATAGTATGCCTTCCTGGGTATGCTTTATTGGAACAGAAGTTTTTATAAACCTGTCACCTGAATGTATAGTTGTGTTCATGCCATTTCCCTCCTAGTTGATTGGGAGGTCTTTGAGATTAGGGATTTTATCTTATCCACTTAGCACTTGTATATGCTTTGGGAATGTGTATTGATTGATGATATTTATGGTTTTGTCCTCTGATAACACCTAGCACAGGGCTAGGTACCCAGAAGCTAAGTGAATGCTTATGGACGGGTTCAGGTAGGGACTGGTGTCTTGTTTAGAACCGTGTCAGAAAGCTTTCCGCAGGACACATTCTGTACCTCTTTCTAGATAGACAGATGTCATTTCTATTCTCGAGGTCACAGAATCCAGCAAATTGAAAACATTTCTTGGGTCTTACTCAGTAAACTCTTTGCAGTTGAAATGGTATCTGTTTCAAATGCCACTTACAGGAGCCAATAATAATACAAGAGCTTGATCTTGACAGCAGAGAAATGTGTTAACTTTCTCAATGTGCCCTATTTACTGTAATCTTGAGTAAATTTCACTCTTTTTCCTTTACTACCTCTACTTAAAACTCTCTCATTTGGAGAGTAATTTCTTTGGAATACTGCCCAGGTTAACAGGGGGCCTCTTGCTGTTTTGGCTCTTAATGTTGTCCTTAAACTGGATGCATAATCTCTTCTTACTTTTCTAATGCTTACTATCAATCTCTTGTTCATTCATTCTGTTTACCCCTCACTCATTCACTCACACTTTCTTTCAATGTTTATTACACACCAGCTGTTGCCACTGACACTCCTAATTTTACTCTTTACTAGCTATGTGATTTTGGCTTTCTTTGTGACTCAGCACATCCATAAAACAAGGATAATAACAGTTCTGCCTTATAGGGTTATTATGAAGACCAAATAGTTGTGTGTGTGTGTGTGTGTGTGTGTTTATCTGAGTATGTAGCACTTAGAATAATACCTGGCACATTCTAAGGATTTGTTATTTTTACCTTCAGGGAGAATTGCGCCAAATGCACTGGAAAGGAAATTCTAAGCCTCCAGAGCATTATACCCCCCTCAATCTAAAATATATGCCAACAACAGATTAATATTGCCCAAATACAACTTTTATCACACTGCTCTCCTCACAAAGCTTCTCTGACAATGAAGGAAAGAGAATATTATGGTGGAGGACTGGCTAATGTGAGAAATCCAGAGAGCTCAGCATAAACTCAGTTTCCATGGAACACTTGCTCATTCATTGATCTGCTAAACTGTCCACAGCAGAAAATTTACAAGTAGTTTCTGTCTGTGATCCTGATTCCCCTGCTGGGTTGTAGGAATAGGAAATCTGAGATGCAGAAAAATGTAAGGGGAGCAAATTCAGAGTGTTTTTTTTTAAATGAGTAGGTGTTGAGCCAGCTTCCCAAACTGAATCCTGAGGAATTCTTGGAATATTCTATAAGGAAAGAAGAGTCCTATGGTCACAAATGAGTAGGTTAGTGTTCCCTACTGTTTATACCCTATTCTGGATTTTGAATCATCTCTCACGGATTAGTGCTATAATCACTTGCTCGGACTCTGCCTTGCATTCTTTCACCTTCTAGTCCAACCCTCCTACTCTTGACAGAAGAGTCTAAGACATAGATCTGGTCACACCACTTCCTTGTTTGAAACCGTTGGTAGTTCATTACCTACAGCATAGAATCCAAGTTTCTTAGCATGGTGTATTCAAACCCTTTGGGCCACAAACTGTGTGTTCAATCTCCTCTCCAATCTCCCTCTTCAAACATACCCTGTATTCTCTTCACAGAGGTTTGCTTTTCCTTGATGGAATTCCATGGACTCCCATTGCCTTTGCTCATGCTATTTTCTCTGCCTGGAATGACATTTTTATGTTTGTATGTACAAATTCAGTTAATCCTCACAGCAACACTATAAGCTTTGTACTATTATTATCCCATTTAACAGTTGAAGTAAGCTGAGGTGAAGAGTTGCTAAGTAATTTGGCAGAGGTTACACAGGTCATAAAGTAATTGATTTGAACCCAGGCAATCTAGCTCTAGAGCCAATACCTTTAAGCCTTAGGCTTCCCTGCACTTGGGAAGTTGATAGAGAGAGACAGATAAACTACTGATCCAGCTCAAGTTAAGCTCCTTTTTGACCAAATATACATTCTATTCCTCCCTCCAGAAAAAAACATAAATTATTTTATTATTTTCTCTTACCACGTGCATACATATGATGTTTTATATATACATTATAACTTCTTAGCATCCTCAGTTGCAATGCCCATTTAGCTGCTTGCCCCAGAGGACTGTGGGTTCCTTATGAATAGAGATCTTTTACAAATATTCTGACATCCATCTCTATCTTAACAGCCAGGCACAACACCTTAAGATTCATGTTAGGCACTTAAATCTTTATGGAGGTGAATTAGAATGAATCTGCTTGAAGGTAATGGGAGGCTGTGGTGATAGCGTGGTTATGATTTCTGCCCAACAGTTCCCAGACACAAAACTGATAAAAGCAAATCCCTTGTCAAAAATGACAGTGTCTGGTAAGCTATGTGCTGCAAGCATTTCTGAACTGTAATTGTCACAGCAGGGTTTAGAAATGGAACTCGAAGTACTTTTGAGAAAGTCTACCGTAGTCAAGAACTCTTTCCTCTGAAATGGCCTTGGAAAATCAATTTGGCTTCCTGTCTGAGATTTCTTGGTCACTTCTAACACATGTAGGTGTCCTTGGAATGCAGAAGCTCTTCCACAATCCTTTCAATATCAAACTCAATCCCAAGCCCCTAGGTCTGGCTCCTGCTCAGTGTTGCATGTCATGTGAAGAGCTCTCCAACAATCTAGAGGACTTGATTCACACACACATTTGACATCTACTGAGCACCACTTATGCACTGGGCTCTGTTCTCAGGCCAAAGTTACAGAAATGGACAAGACATAGCCATTGTCCTAAAAAAAGCTCACAGTCTTACAGAAAGCAGGCAAGGAAGTCAATATTATGGTATGTCACATTGTGAAGCCAGGTGACAGGCTACTTAGAGAACAGGAGGGGGTCTCTAACCCTGTAGGATTGAGGGGCTTTCAAAGTAGCTTAGCATTGTAGAGGATGCTTGGGTTGGGACTTTAAGGTAATAGAAATTAGTCAGAAAAGAGGAAAGCTCAATTGCATTGATAATTCTTCCCCCACATCTCTCTTGAATGCACCTGCTATCATCCCTTTTTTGGTCTGCCAGAATAGCCTCCTAAGTAACTGTTCCACCGACTTTCTCTATTGTCTTTAATTCATACATCACACAAAGTCAGAGCAAGCTTTTCAAAACATAAATTGAACCATGTTACAACGTTGCTTAAATTGAACCAGTAACTTCTAATTGCACTTGGAATAAAACTCCTTGCTATGAGCTATAAGACCCTGCTTGATCTGACATCTAGCTACCTCTTCATCTCCACCTCATGTTATGTCCCCCACACCATACTCCAGCCCATTAGCCTTTATTCATATTTTTTAAAGATTTATTTATTTATTTGAAAGAGAGAGCAGGAGAAGGGGCAGAGGAAGAGAATAATCAAGCAGACTCCCACTGAGCCCCATGCCGGGTTCGTCCCATGAGATCATGACCTGAGCCAAAACCAAGAGTTAGACGCTTAACCCACTAAGCCACCCAGGCACCCCAGTCTTTATTCAATTCTTGAACCTGAGAAAGTCATACCTACTTAGAACTTGCGTATGTTGTTTTCTCTGTCTGGAAGTCTTGGTCCCAGGTCTTCACCTGGCACACACTTGATGTCACCACCTCATCCCCCTCATCCTCTTTTGTCTCTATGTCAACACTCTGTGGAGTTTTTTTCCCTTCCCAGCACCTATCACAATCTGTAATTATTTTATTTATGTTTATTCACTTATTTTTGGCAGGGGTATGTTTCTTTGTTATCCCCACTCCACCATAAATTGCATGAGACGTTGGATCATGTTGTCTTGCTTGCCATTTATTCTTAGCCCTTGGCACAACGTCTGGCACACAGTATGTACCCCCCCAAAATATTTACTGAATAAGTAGGGAAAGGCATGGGGGCTTACAGACACAGTCAACTTAGGATCTACAATAATTAATTGTGATACATCTGCAGTGATGGGTGAATGTGTGGGTGTCAGGACATGAGACTGAAGAGGTGGGCAAGGGTTAGGTTGTGAAGAATCTTGCATGCCATTCAGAGTGATGACAATGTCATCCTCAAATGATGGGGACTGCTGAGGAACGGTAAAGCAGTGAGTGTCTTGACACAAAATGAAGTTTTAGTGTTTTGTCCAAGGTCACCCATGTAAGAAAATATGACCTTGGGAACAAAGAATGCTCAGCAGTTGCCCACTCTCTTCTCTGTGTACTTCTGCAAGATTTTGAAAGAAAATGCTTTATCCTACCATTGGCCTAAACACAGCAATTACTTCCTGTTCCTTGCTAATTACTAACTATATTATTGCTTTTTTTTTTTTTCTTCTTCCACTGAGGGACAACTTTGGGAAAAGGCAGCAAATAGGGCACTTTCTGATCTTATTTGTTAAATGGTGCAAACCTTTTTTTTTTTAAAGTATGACCATTGTACACCATTCTTTGCCTCTATTCCCACCCGAAACATAAGAAAAAATTTATATGTAATCATTTGTCGTTTTCACACTCTGACAAATTGTTCCCATATTTTTATTACCAAAACACTGTAAAGTGTCCTAAATGCACATGATATAGTGAAGATTTTATGTTGCTTTCCAAAAACTACTCTATTGCAAAAGGACCAAGCTGGCTGTCTCCCAAGATATATTTGTACAAGGGTTGGGATAACATGCAGTATATTCTGGATTCTCCCTCTGCCCAACCCCCAATTATTCGAACAAAAATGTCCTTTTGATTAATTTGTACAAGTTTTAGCATTACTTAGGAAAATCATCTACTTTGAGTATTTTCTAGGAAAGCAACATGTTGCGTCTGAAAAAAAAAATTCACTTGGACAATATTTATCAAAAATAAATTACAAGAGAATCATATATTAATAAACTAAACTGAGTCCTGTTATGTCCTTGAAATGTATCTGGTATAATTGAGCAGTGCTATCTAAGTGCCTGCTTATTGAGACTCAGACCACAAGATAAGAAATTTTCTACCACTTTTATATCTAATTCCTTGTAATTAATTTATATTTTTTCTTTCTACCTTTTACTCCAAAATTTTTAGAAATTCTACTAATAGTTTTCTTTTCTTTTCTTTTTTGATAGTTTTCTTTTCTATCAAATTTAAACAGAAATGGGGGTGCCTGGGTGGCTCAGTTGGTTAAGCATCTGCCTTCAGTTCAGGTCATGATCCCAGAGTCCAGGGATGGAGCCCACAATGGGCTCCCTGCTCAGAGGGGAGTCTTCTTCTCCTTCACCCTCTGCCCCTCCCCCTGCTCATTTTCTCTCTCCCCTCACTCTCTCTCTCAAATCAGTAAATAAAATCTTTTAAAAAAATTTAAACAGAAATGAATTCCAAAGTATTAAACAGAAGATTGGATTTTTAGCTTTTATTAGCAACAGTTTTTATATCTGAGACACCTCTAATACCTCTTGCAACCTCACCAGAATCTAAATAGTCCCCAAGAGTACTACAAATACCCAATTCAACAACTTTCTTCCAACCTGGTCTCCAAAGCAGAGGACCTATGGTAATTAGGGACAATTTCTTTTCAGGAGACCATCTGGATCTATCTGGTGGAACAGCACAACACACCTTTGCTCTTCTTGATTATCTTATCAGCTCCTCCAGTTGGATGCATGACAAAGAAAACCTTCTATATACAAAACTAGAGAAATTTAGAATCAAAATATGGGACTCCATCAGGGCCTTTTGCAAAAATTTTGAGTCCAAATTCACTTTAGATTTTACAGGAGATTATATATCTGAACCTACAAGGCTATGCAAAGCTTTTGCTTTTAGTGCTATGAATTTCTCAACAAGATTCGGATATTTCTGCTACAGTAAACAATTGGCTGCACTAAAATAGTTCCCACAAGGTAGCTCACTATGTTTTCACCAACATTGAGCATGCTCTTCACTCTGGAAGAAGCTGAAAGTCTACGGCATGGTCAGTGGGAGTGGGGGGTATCCTGACTTCACTTTTCACTTTCATTTTTCAAGAGCAAACCTGTTATTGTCAAGTAACTCAAATTCCACTTTGAAATGAAACTGAAATTGAGCTCTGAAAACCTCCATTGAAAAGCACCAAATTACAGATGAATTTATGTTTAAATACCAGACTCACTAGCTTTCTGATAATTCCTTATGGGCGAAGAGAGGGAAGTGTGTGCGTGGAATCTGGGATGGCCATTTAGCCCAACCCCCTTTCTCCAGTCATAACCTTATTGATTTCCCCAACATCATGGTATTTTATATGCCATAAGAAGAGTGTGTATCTTCTATTGGCAAGTTGTTACAGGCCCTACAACAAATAATAATGTTTAAATGATCTTCCTTACATTTAACTTAGTTAACAAAATTGAATATTCCAGTTATCTAAACATGATGATACAATGTTTTACTGAATATGAATATTTAGAATGAAATTAAAAGGTATATCACAGATTTCACATCAAAGACAGTACCAGATGGCTTTGGAAGAAAGAGACGATAAGAAGCCATGGCTACCTTGAGAGAAAGAGCCATTTGAATTCCAATAACGCATTTTGGAAAGTATGAGATGTTTTATAAATCTCCTACTATAAAGCCCTTTCTTAAGTGAATCTGACTATTTTGACATTGAAATATTTATTGTTAAATTACTCAGTTTTTATAATCAGAAGATAGACCATTTCTTTTAAAACAATGACTGCTTTTAATCTTATTTTAAAGCCAAATTTAAGTCTAAGTCAATTAAATGGACTTTGCTAACAGGTACATTCCAGGCTACAAAGACAGCAGATAAGAAATGGCTGCCTAGGTGTGTGTTATGAGAGAGGTCAGTACTGAACATTTTCTGCTGACCTCTCCATGTCCAGGCTGCGCTCTTCTCCATCCTACTCTGTGCACTATAAGGCTGATCCATGTAGACAGCACTGACAGGTGCCCTTGTCCATGGGCTTCCAGTTAGTTCTGCCAATAAGAGGCACTAGTAGGTGACAGAGGGTGGGAGGAAATAAGAATGAGAGAGCTCATGGTGGACTGGCTTGGTCTCTCTACCAGTGAGTCATTCTTTCTACACAGTGACCCTCAGCGCATTTTTGAAACTACTCTTTCCTGTTGCTTTTTTCAGGGTGGTAACTGTGCCCACTGCTATTAGACCCTGGGTTCTATATAGTTTATTTTCCTAAGCCCCATCCTATTTTTGAAGCATTTCTATACTACATTCAACTCAGTTATGAAATTTGAGTATGCCATTTCTTTCTTGCTGATAAAAGGACAAGAAGAGCTCATGAACGAGCAGTACAATCACATTCTCAATCAGACTCAATGTCCTTTTGCACAAGATGGTTTTTCTTATTATAAACTTTATGTTTCATAAAAGTTTTAAGTTCGTGGCAAAACTGAGAGGAAGGTACAGAGATTTCCCATATATCCTTTTCTCCCACCCACGCATAGCCTCCCCCAACAACATCCTCCACCAGAGTGGTACTATGGTTTCTATGAAAAGAAAAATTTTAATGAAAGAATGTCAGACACAATGCTTTGTGGACTCAAAAGCTCAGTGCAAGGGGGAAAGCAGGGACAGTTATGATGGTACTTTTATGGGTATGGTCAGGGGAGAAGTTCTCTTTTTATTTGGTGATGTTTCTGACCACTACCTAGTCCAGGTCCCAGGAGATGTTTGTTTTCCTCTGACTTTACATATATACTAAAAACCTGGTAATGGGGTCAAGATTATTCCACACAATTATGGAATTTTTTTTCTGCCTTTTAAATGGCCCATTCACATGCAAGAAGAAGCCTGCTCATTGGTAAGAAGCTAAGCTGGAAAAGAAGTGGTTATATGTCTAAACTCTCATTCATTGAGCAACCACCGAAAAGTAAAGCAAGAGAAACCGACTTTCTTCCATTCTTGAGCTAGAGAGATGTGTACACTAATACTGTGGCTACTCTATCAACTGAGTTTACAACCACCCAGCAGGGCTATTTTAAAGACAGGCCCTCTTCGCGGGATGAGGAAGGAATGGAGAGGCATCTCCATAAGCGTGTTCAACGTTGGCACCAGTGCCATGTGCTCTCTGAGTCCACCTGGACACAAATTGACAGTGCAGGGCTTTCTAGAAGACAGGAGAGAGAGTTTGTGCCAAAGAGAAGCTAACTGAAACCTTCTCTGCTAACTTCTCAACCTCTTTATGAATTAACAGAAGTTTTTTCTTTTTTTTTTAATGCGAGTTTCTGAATCTGATATTTTCTATCTAACCGGGTGAAGAGATCAATGGAATCAGACTAATCCCAATTGATATTTGATAGTTTTCAAGCAACACTGAACCACATATGGAGTGCTAAAAGCATTCAGAATGATGCTGAGTGCTGCCTAGAGTTTCAGTAGTGGCTCAGAAGACCAAAGGATGGTTTCCGCAGTCATAGTGACGTGATTACCACATTACTTAGACCAGGTTTAAATAAGTTAAATGAGCTTATGTTAATTGTCTAGAAAAAAAGAAAAGTTATAGCCATAGTTCAGTTCCTTTTTACACTATCTCATCTGATTCTCTGTAGACCTTATAAGGTTGTCAGTATATGAATTACCATCCCCATTTACATATGTGTAATCTGAGTTCCAAAGGTATGAAACAGCTGCTGAAGCTCACACGGAGTCCAGAATAAATAGGTCTTCAAAAAGTTTTGTTGGAATGACTGAATGAACACATACATGAATGACTAAATGAGCAGTTAGCAGTAGGCACAGATGGAGCTTGAGGCCAGCTTCCCTGACTCTGGGCTCCAAGTGTTCTTTGATTATACCACCGTTGTTCGAATTTAAGGAATCCGTAAACCATTTGCAAGGAAGGAAACTCCATTGGAGTTAAACGTTTGATAATGTTATAATGGATAGTATGGCTCTGGTATTAACTCCCTAACGTTCTTCAGTAAGAACTTGGTGAGACCATTGCACATTTTCTTTTGTCATTAATGTTTTACATTGTCTGCTTATTCTGTGCTCTTTGATTTTGCTTCATGCCATTCTGCACTTCACACATAGCTTCCTCTTGTCATTGGCCTTTCAGAGCAATTGCAGAGAATTCTCAGCCTTCCTTTAGCAATTGTTCCTGGTTCAGATTTTAAATCGATTTTCAGCTATTCACACTCTGACTGCTGGTGTTTCTACCTCCACAATTCATGATACTAGAACAGAGGAACAGCTTCTTAAAAATACCAACTCCAGTAACTTTGTTTCTGTGTTTGTCCAGTGCTACAATCTCATTTTACATCTCTGTATTTTGTGATCTGCAGATCTGTACCTGTGCTGCCCTTGGAGTGTTGGGAGTGGGGCAGGGGAGACCATACTCTGCTCTGCTAGTAGGGAACACCTGGAACAGGTCTCAGAATAAAATAGGCCCTTCCTTGAAGCATCTGATACATGCTTCCATTTTTGATTTTTGCCCATAATAGAGGATGTGGGCATCCCCTGTTGTGGTACGTTTTTAGGTAAGTGATGTTGTCATTTCAGATCAAGATGAAATTTTTGGTGTCAGCTCAGAACTGCTTCAATGGCTGTGATCAGTTAGCTCTCAGTTTACCAATTTGTGTTCCACTGAGTTGAACAGTAAAAATCCTTGGTAGTTTCCCTGAAAAGCCATGAAGATGACTTATGGGCCACAGCACACAATATTTCTTTTCTGTACTTTATCTAGACAAATAAGTGCTTATAACTCTGGATTCAGGTAAGACTCTTTATTCTTCAGAACTGACATCCCATTAAAAAGAAAATAAAGTAAGCATCAGGATTAGTCCCCTAAGCTTCCATCAACAATTTTGCCATGAATGTCTGTGTGTTTTTCCCCTGTCAGCTCCTGACACCCAAAATGCATTTTTCTATAGAAAATATTATGTTACTCTTTTCTCTCCCCCCTACATTTGCCAGTCTTCCCTGACCTCTCACAAAAATCAAGCCTTAGATCTTAAAAATAATAATAAAAGAGTAGGAAATGAAAGCTCTTGTGGGGTAAGAGTGATGGCAACAGCCTTAGCAAAGACCTTCCCCCACTCTTAAGAACCATCGATTGCTGTTGGGAAAGAGGGAGCTGCCGCAGGCAGGCTGAGCACAGTGACTTTAGGGAACCAAGGTGAGATAAGAGTTGAGGGAAAAACAAAGC
This sequence comes from Neomonachus schauinslandi, assembly GCF_002201575.2. Taxonomy (NCBI): domain Eukaryota; kingdom Metazoa; phylum Chordata; class Mammalia; order Carnivora; family Phocidae; genus Neomonachus; species Neomonachus schauinslandi. The sequence goes on along the minus strand of NC_058411.1, from coordinate 93,037,225 downwards.
ACTATTTCATAGTGCTAAATGAATTTTACTGGAATAGCCAGCTTCTTCCTCACTCTTACTAATCAAATCAGCCTTTTAGTTACCACTGACGGTGAAATGAAGTCAGAGAAACAAGAAAGCATTTTAGTCAAGTAAATATAATGCGACGTGTCTAAGTCCTAGATTGCAGGAGAAAAGAGAATTTGGAAAACCAAAAGGCTTGCTATGGTAGGTAGAGCTCATCAGCCAGGATCTGGGAGATAGAATGGCTATTAGAGATATGGATTTCATCTGGAGATTTAATAGCAAATCACGTAAATTTGTTCTTTCCACTAAGTAAGATGAGATTGAGGACAAAAGTCATTGCCCTTTGCAGGCTGCCCCTGGTGCTTCTTTTTAACTGACAGTGATTGATAAAAATGTTTGAAGTGGGAGCATTGCCATCCCCATTTCTGATCCATAGTCTTAAGGAATGGTCCTATTGGATCCCGTTGGGTGATCATAAAGGGAGAAACTGTCTTGTCTTTGACTCCAAGGAGAATTCAGAAAGGTATGGGAAGAACACTCCTTTTGTTAAGAAAGAAGATACAAAGAAGATATGGCATGTATATGCAATGGAATATTACTCAGCCATGAAAAAAGAATGAAATCTTGCCATTTGTGACAACATGGATGGACCCAGAAAGTATTATGTTATGTGAAATAAGTCAGAGAAAAACAAATACCATATGATTTCACTTACATGTGGAGTCTAAAAAAAAAAAAAATGACAGATAGGAAAAACAGGAACAGACTCACAAATACAGAGAACTGGTGGTTACTAGAGTAGAGGGGGACAGGGGATGGGTGAAACAGGTGAAGGGGATTAACAGTTATAAAATAAATGCCTCATGTAAATGAAAAGTACAGCATAGGGAATATAGTCAACAATATTGTTATAAGGTGATATCATGCTGTAAGGTGATAGATGGTGATTATACTTACTATGGTGAGCGCTGAGTAATGTATAGGATTTTTAAATTACTGTGTTGTAGACCTGAAACTAACATGTCAAATATACTTCAGTAATAATAAAAAATTGAAAAAAAAAGCCAGAATACCAATTTTATCATAGCACAGGATACTACAAGAACAGAGGCAGGTGTTCTAAATGAACTGGCATCAGGTGATTTAAATTTATTTGTTGTTATTATTAATCATTTGTACTCCCTAATTCTTATACAGTAAACATGTGTTCCTTACATTATTAAAAAAAGCAAATCTAAATGGATATTGCCAGAGTGTGTTTATAATGCTGAAATACTAGCACCCAATAAAGGAAAATAATTCTCTATGATGATTACCACATGACGAGTCATTCTGATGTCTTAAGTCATTCTTACTTCTGTTAGAGTGAAAAATCTGAGTTTGAGATTGGCTATGTTACTTTTCAGGACTTTCACAAATACTGAGCATCTACTGTGTGGCAGGTACTTGAGTGAGTCCTGGATATCTGATGAACATATGTAGGCACAGTCCTCGGTGAACTTATGGGGGATAAAACTGTCATGCATCATTCAGTTTCCTCTCTTGTAACATGGAAATAACCACATCTTAGTAGGTCATTGTGAAGATTAAATAATTTAACATATGTGAATTCTCCTAGTGCAGAGAAACTATTCAATTAAATGAAGGATCTGAGAGTGTTTGAAAGCAAAGATGAGCTATTAGTTTCAGGAGACAAATATTAGCTCACTAATTATAGACATCTGGTATCAAACCCATGTATCTATGTTACTTATTATGAGTTTAAGAGAAAACACATTAACTTGTTCAAATATAAGCTGTTGAATTTAGCTCCCACTTTGATTTCCCTTTCCCCCGGACCTGTTGATACGCAAGATCCAAATGATAGAATGCCGTTAATGCTCACTTCTTGTCACCTGAGGGGCAAACCAGTTTCTAGGGTTCCCAACCCTGCATGGCTCTGTTTCGAAGATCAGATAGGTGGCATGGAGAGATTAATAAACCATTCCATAAGTGCATTCTCATGAGTTTAGCCACAGACTCCTTTTTTGTGGCACTTTCCAGACGCCTGTCACAGCCATTTCAAACATAGGTTCCTCAGTCTTTACATAGAGCCATGCTAACAGCAGACCATAGCAGAATAGTAGAAATGAATCTGAAGACGAAGGCATTTAAAAAGGCAAGTCCATGAAAGGTGGCTACGAAAAAAAGAGGTTCAGATTTCCCTGTATAGAAAGCACATTTTCGTTTCCCCAAATCACTAAGTAATTCTACCCTGGGAAATGCTCAACCATTTTTCCTTCTGAATGTTCTTTAAACAAACAAACAAACAAAAACCTAAAAAAAAAAAAATCATTTTTCTTGAATTGACTCAGATAAATTCACCATCCAAACTCTCTTTCTCTACATCTCCTCTCCAGACTAAGTTCCCCGGGGGCAAAGAGTTGTTTCCCAGTACCCAGGAAACTCTGCCAGGTCCTCTGCCACCATGTGGCCTCGGGGCACAGGAGAAGCCCCTCGTGCAGAGTGAGAGCTCCCTTTCCAGGGGCCGCAGAGCCTTTAGGACCCAGCCAGGCACTGAGCCTGAGGTGTGGCAGCAGGCGGGCAGTACAGTGTGGTACAGAGAAGGTGGCCCAGGGGTTTTAGGCCAGGAGCCACCAACAGATGTAGGTGTGGTGAAAAAACTTCTGTAAATTTTTTGCAACTGCAAGGGTGCCTGGGTGGCTCAGTCGGTTAAGCATCTGCCTTTGGCTCAGGTCATGATCTCCGGGTCCTGGGATCCAGCCCTGAGCTGGGTTCCCTGCTCAGCGGGGTATCTGCTTCTCTCTCTCTCTCTCTCTCCCTCTGCCCCTTCCCCCTGCTCATTCTCTCTCTCTTAAATAAATAAATAAATAAATAAATAAATAAATAAATAAATAAATAAAATTTTTAAAAAAGTAAATTCTTGCAACTGCATTTTCCACAATCTGTAAAGTGGGGAGAATATTGGCCACTTCCTAGAGCTACGAATAGGATTAAATGAGAAAACACATATAGGTAGTAAGCCTGGACAAATACTACATGATTTTTAAAATCTTAATGCTACCTGGTACTATGGACTGAATTGAGTCCCTCCCCCAAATTCAAATGCTGAAGCTCTAACCCCCAATGTGACTATATTTGGAGATCGGCTTTTAGGAGTAACTAAGACTAAATAAGATCATAAGAGTGGGGTCCTACACTCCTATAGAATTGGGAGCCATATAAAAAGAGGAAGGAAACATTTAACATAAGATCTACTCTCTTTGCAATTTTTAAGCATACAATATGGTACTGTTAACTACAGGGACTATGCTGACAGTGGATCTCTAGTACTTATTCATCTTGTATAACTGAAACTTAGTATCTTTTGACTAACACCTCCCTATTTCCCCCTCCTCCTAGATTCTGGCAACCACCATTTTACTCTCTGCTTCTGAGTTTGACTATTTCAGTTAAGTGTTCTTATTATACACACGTAATAATAAAAACAATAGTAATAAATAGAACAGGAGGAAACCTTTGGACATGATGAATATATTAATGGTATAGATTATGATAGTAGTTTAATGGATGCATACTTATTTCCAAACTGATCAAGTTGTACACATTTAGTGTGTATATGCACAGCTCAGTGGTTAAAAAAAGAAAGAAGAAGAGAGAGCTCTCTCTCCATGCACAAGCACAAAGGAAAGGGCATGTGAAGACACAGCAAGAAAGTGGTTATCTGCAAGCCAGGAAGAGAGCTCTCACCAGAATCTGACCATATCAGCATCCTGATCTCAAGCTTCCAGCTGCCAGAACTGTGAGAAATAAATGTCTGTTGTTTAAGCCACCTAGTCCATCTATGGTATTTCCTTCTCGTATAATCCTGCAATTACTGACTCCTCCTCAGCCTCTCTTGCCAAACATACCATCTTGAAATTCTCCTCCTTCAGCACTTACAACTAGTATAATGCAGTGGTTAAGAGCAACTCTAGACATTTACTAGCTGTGTGACCTTGGGCAATATGTTTAACAACGCTGTGCCTCAATTTCCCCTCTTAAAAGCAGATTAATAATAGTAGCAACTTCATGGGGTTGTTGTACAGATTATTTTAGTTCATGAGCATTCAGGCCAAAGGCACATAGTAGCAGATTGTCCTCCCTAGAATGTAAATCCTGTAATGGCAGCACTGTTTATCTTTTTTGTTGCCTGATGTATCTTAAGCACTTGGAATTGTTTGGCACATAGTCACACTCAATAAATATTTCTGGAATGATTGCATAAATGGTCCTCCCACCTTTCTGACTGGATTTCCAAACTCTCTATAATTTGACCAGACTTAACTTTTCCAGTCTTATTTTGCCTCTATAACCAGCTCAGAAACATACAGCCATACTGACTGACTGGATATTTTTTTGTCTAAGTCCTACATTTTCATATCTCATTTTCCTTGCTCTAGCTATTCCTTCTACATGCAACGTCTTGCCAAGTCCCAACCTACCTCGGACTTCTAAGTCTTACCCATCTTCAAGACCATCTCACACTACACTCATATCAGTAAATGTTTATTTATTAGATTTGATAGACCATCCAAACTTCTAGAAGATTCTTCAGCTCCCCTTTATATACTCAGTCTCGTACAAAGGTGAATATGCAACCCCTCCACTCCCTGCTACACACACACACAGACACAGTCACAAACACACCATCCCAAAGGCTCCTTGCAAGACAGGAACTGGGATTCTCAAGATCTTACTTCCTCAGATCCTAGGAGCCCTCTCCGCTCTCAAATGGAAACATCTTATAAGCCTGGTTTGAATTTCTTGAGCACTTCCTCACAACTTTCCCCAGGGAGGACTACCTTACCAGAGAATAGAAATATCTAGACAGGGTTACTGTACATTAGAATTCACTGCATCAATTTGGAGAGGACTTTTCCAATACACTTTGAAATGACCTTAGGAGAGACCCAGAGTGTTACACAGAACTGATTCTCCATGTGTTGGAGGCAATGCTCACAGATGAAGAGGATGCTCCCAACACCTTCCCCCTTTTTCTGCACTCCTCTGCACAAACAAGCTCATGACTGCCTACTGCTTTCCTGGAAAATGAATAGGGCTCTTTCTATTCCCAAAGTCATCAGAGATTATATCAAAATTTAATGAGGAAGGGGCAAGAGGACAGACAACAGAACAGACGTATCTGAAAGGCTCTGGTTCCTGCAGTAGCTTGGTCTCCACAGAATTTGGGTGGGAAGCCCTATGACAAGTTTGATATATTTTTATCTTCATCTCTTCCCTGATTCTTCTGTTCCCTATTCCCATCCGTGAGATGCAACACCCCCCAGCCTGCCCTTTTAAAGTAGGTTTGTTTGATCAAATCCTGAACCTGCTTACACAAACAAAAGTTGGAGGTTAAGCATAGCTGTTTGTTCTTCTGGGGAGACCAGAGGCTCTTCCCTGCCAGTGCCCCTCAAGGACAGCAATGATGTCATCTCAGTTCTTAGAGCCTTTTTAGCTCTGCCCAGCTGTGAATGGATGCCTCCTGGGGGCACAATTGCCACCTACTGCTGTTACACATGCCTTTTTGCCATGGCAAATGGATTGGAGTACAGCCTCATAATGTCCAGAGACCTGAGGCTGTGGCTACAAAGTCGCCCCAATACCCTCTCCAGGTCTGCCTCTGCTTTGCCCTTTTACTTCTGAACTAATTATTGCCTTGCCTAGGAATTTGGTGAGTATCCTAATTAAAGCATCTAAACTTATTTTTCCTGCCCAAATATTCATACTAACATTCCATTGACTCCCAGAGAAGGTAGATGTCACACATAATTAGGAGCGTTACGATGATGTCAAACTACATTGATCTCATGTATTCTAGTGTACAGGGCACTTTCACACCTATTACTGCAAATTATACTCATAATAACCAACCCCATGAGGAAAGCCCGGAGACTATAATTAGCCCTTTTACAAATAAAGATTCTTAGACAGGTTGGCTAAGTGATTTTGGCTTATAAATGGCAGAAGCAAATCCTCTGTTGAATAATTGGAGGGAAGGATATGTTAGGAGGGGAGTAGGGAAATGTAAATAGGCCCCACAGAAGAAATATATGGGATGTCAGATAAAAAAACAGGATCTGATTTACCTTGTAAGTATCAGATTGATTTTTTTGGCTAATAAATTTTAATAACCTCACCTTTATCTTTATAACTAGACAAAGATACTTCATAAGAACAACACTCACTTAAAAGTATTTTTCCATGAAAAATAGATACAGATAAAAAATTGGTGGTTGCCAGAGGCAGGGGGGGTGCAGGTGGGAAAAATAAGTGAAGGGGGATAAAAATGTACAAAATTCCAAGTATAAAATAAATAAGTCATGGGATGTAATGTACAGCATAGTGACTATAGTTAACAGTACTGTATTGCATACTTGCAAGTTGCTAGCAGAATAGATCTTAAAAGTTCTCATCATAAGAAAAATAAATTTTGTAATTATGTATGATGACAGATGTTAACTAGAGTTATTGTGATCATTTTGAAATATATACAAATACTGAATCATTATGTTGTATCCTAATATAATCATAATTATTTTAGAAGCTAATATAATGTTCTATGTCAATTATACTCCTCCCAAAAAGCTTACTAGACATCGCCATATGCCCCTTACCAGCAAAATCACTCCCACTGAGAACCACTGTTCTAAAGATAACCAGTCATGCCATTTTCCAGGCCTTATTCTTTTTTTTTTTTTTTCCAGGAGTAGAATTTAGTACTTCATCACTTACATATAACACCCAGTCCTCATCATTGCAATACCCATCACCTATTTAACCCATCACCTACTCACCTCCCTCTAATCAACCCTCAGTTTGTTCTCTATCTTATGGTTTGTTCCCTATCTTATGGTTTGCTTCCCTCTTTCTTTTTTCCCCCCTTCCTATATGTTCATCTGTTTTTTTTCCTAAATTCCACATATGTGTGAAATCATATGGTATTTGTCTTTTTCTGACTGACTTACTTTGCTTAGCATAATACACTCTAGGTCCATCCACATCATTGCAAATGGCAGGATTTCATTCTTTCTGATGGCTGAGTAAATTTCATTATATATATAATGGAAATATACATATATATAATGGAAATTTATATTCATTATATATAATGGAAATTTACTATATATATATATATATATATATATATATATATACATTGGGGTGCATATATATGCTATATATAAACATTGGGGTGCATGTACCCCTTCGAATCTGTATTTTTGCATCCTTTGGGTAAATACCCAGTAGTGCAATTGATGAATCGTAGGGTAGTTCTATTTTTAACTTTTTGAGGAACCTCCATACTGTTTTCCAGAGTGGCTGCACCAGCTTGCGTTCCCGCCAACAGTGTAAGAGGGTTCCCCTTTCTCCGCATCTTTGCCAACGTCTGTCATTTCCTGACTTGTTAATTTTAGCCATTCTGACAGGAGTGAGGTGGTATCTCATCATGGCTTTGATTTGTATTTCCCTGATCAGTGTTGTTGAGCATCTCTTCATGTGTCTATTAGCTAACTGGATGTCTTCTTTGGGAAAATGTCTATTCATATCTTCTGCTCATTTCTTAACTGGATTATTTGGTTTTTTTTGGGTTTTGAGTTTGATAAGTCCTTTATAGATTTTGGACACTAACCCTTTATCAAATATGTCATTTGCAAATATCTTCTCCCATTCCGTAAGCTGCCTTTTAGTATTGTTGATTGTTTCCTTTATTGTGCGGAAGCTTTTTACCCTGATGAAGTCCCAGTAGTTCATTTTTGCTTTTGTTTCTCCTGCCTCCAGTGATGTGTCTAGTAAGTTGCTACAGCCGAGGTCAAAGAGGTTGCTGCCTGTGTTCTCCTCTAGGATTTTGATGGTTTCCTGTCTCACGTTTAGGTCTTTCATCCATTTTGAATTTATTTTTGTGTATGGTGTAAGGAAGTGGTCCAGTTTCATTCTTCTGCATGTGGCTATCCGGTTTTTCCCAACACCATTTGTTGACGAGACAGTATCAGATTGATTTAATCAATGTGTAAAGATTTCTAAATGAAATAACCTCTACCAGTCACCTTTCTGGTCCCTTTCAGTCTATTGATAGCTTGCCTGCCCTCTGTTCTTGCCGCCACCAACCTGCTACAGGCGGAGAAATCCAACCTAATAGTATTATGTCACGTCATGTCATCTCATATCATATCCTATCATTTCTCCTGTGTAAAACCCTTCGATAGCTTTCCATTGCTCTTGGATAAAGCCTAAGCCTTGACATGGCCTTAACGAGAGCCTGAATGATCGTGTCCCTAAAGGTCTGTTTCTGTCCTCTTAACTCCCAGCCATCCTCACTCTCCCCAATCCAGCCATACTCTCAGTTCTTTGAGTGCTGCTCCTCTTTCACATCCGTGCTCAATGCACACTTCCTCAGGTAAGCATTCCCCGACCTTTCTGACTAGGACAAACAATGCTGTTATGGGTTTTCATAGTCCCATGTCCTTCTCCTCAGAGGGCTTAGTAATTTTATGTTTATATGTGTGATTAATTGATTAATATCCTGTTCCTCACCTACATGGAGAGGTAGAGGTGCCTGGTTTGGCTCACTGCTGTATCCCCAGTACGTACCACCACACCTGGCATGGGTTGGCACTCAATAATTAATAATGACTCACTATATGAACAGATGAGCAAATAAATGGAGAATGAAGGTTATCCTTCAAACTAACTAATCCTCATTAAACTGACAGTTCAATAGAAAGCTATGTCCCTCTTGGTAAGAGTCCCAAAGATGAGCCATGAGTAGCCTGTTTCTGTGTTTTGTCACAAAATTTTATAAATAAGTTATTAGTCTTAGGGAACTACTAAGGAATTCTTATGAATGCCTCCTTTTTTTTCATTTTCATTGGGAATAATCTTCCTGGCCCTTTTCTTCTCCCCATCTCTCTCCCCAGGAAGTAATAACATCATCTTTTTTAAATCACAGTGGAATACTGGAGGTGAGTAATTCTCCAACAGGCAGCTCTTGAGGGTCAGAAACACTGCTCAAGTGCCTACCTGTGTTTGGGTTTAGAATCACTCATCCTAATACTTGGCAGTGGGGACTTCACTGAGGTCAGATGTTGAGCCTCTGTCTGAGGAAATGACCACCTTCTTCTTCCACCTTCCCAGCTCTGTTAAGAACCCTACTTTGAGCTTATTTATATTGAGAAAAACTTTTGCAGCAGACACACACCTGTTCCTGAACATCCTGAGGGTGAGCTGTGGGGTTTCCTGATGAAAGGGTTTTTGTTCACGCAGAGCTCAGTGAGTCTGACTCAGAAAGAAAAATGAGTAAAGGAAACTTAAAAAACAAAAAAACAAAAAAAACAGCTCTGTCCAAAGGAACATACTGATAGATGAGAGTTTTAAGGCAAAAGAGGCAAAGCAAATAAGAGGAAATCATCAAGAAATCATGTTGAACAGTTTTATTTCCTAAAGTGGAAATGAATGTGTATTTTCCTTTCTATCAGACTGCTTCAGAAAGAGAAATGTAGCTCAGCAGATGGCATTTGCACAATGGTCTTTAAGTCACCAATTCTTGGTAAGGGGAGGGAGGCAGTTGGAAAAGAAGACGTGAAATTGGCTAATTTGGGACCATTGTTGGTTAACGCCAATATATTTGTGTCAGGAGTCAGGAAAGGATTTAGCTTTCCACTTGATCTGTGGATGTGCCTGAGGCGCAGCGAAGTTTTGAAGGAAACAAACCATTGGAGGATTTGTGTTTCGCTCCATCAGTTTGGACCTAAGAATCTAAGAAGATGCTTGTAGCACTGTCTTTCCTCTTAGCAGAGTTTTTGCTCTGAATCATCGCAACATGTAAAGCCCTGACACCTAGGATATCCTGAGGGGGAAAGCAAGAGAGAAGGATGTAATTGTGCCAATTCATCTGGCCAGGAGACTGAGGGCACAATGTCCTTTGGGCAGAATAAACTGTTATTTTGGGACCTTGCGTTGATCATTTTGGCAGTAGTATCCTGGAGGGACAAACCCAGAGTTGCAGAAAGACGTTTGGGTGCCTGGGGCAGGAAGTCAATTAGTTATCAAGCTCTCCTTTTTCCCACCCATATTTATACAGGGTGAATGTCCATTTAATGAACTGGTGTTGATTTACATTCTATAGCCTAATTTTAAAAGCATATGATGTTTTTTACTTCATTAATTTGTTATGCATGTAAATAAAATAAATAATTACCTTTTACATCTTGTAGTATTTCATTCACAGCAAAATGCTGAAATAAAAAATGTACATATACCTGTTCTGTGGAAGCCCAATGTCTCAGGATATTCAAGTTCTGGTTCTCTCTGTCCCCAGTTTCCCTTCCCATATTTGATAAAAAATCTTCACTTACTGTGTTTTAGGAAGAAACATTTTGTTGATGTTGTTGTTTTATTTCTAAAAGGCCATTTGGGCCTTATTTCCAATTACCCCTGCAATGCAACCTTGAATTTCTAGCTGCCATCTGCCATCACTGTAGAGCTTAATACAGTTCTCAGATTTAAGGACTAAGAAATTCACAGTGTAAGCACTTTCAACTCTGAAAGCAAAGAAACAAATGTTCTCCCAATAAAATCTACTTTAGGAAATTTTCTTTTCTGGAAAATTGTATTTCATTGTTCTAAATCTTTCAGGCCACCACAGCTATATACCTTACCCTCCAGTCAAGCCCACTCCAGTTCTGCCCTCACGCTGGTGCTCACGCATGGCCCACAGGTAAAAGATGGTAGAGACAGCGGCAGTGTGCAAGGTACAAACTGAACAGCAGTGTCCTGAACCATTCAAGTTCACCAGGAGGAGGGGGTGTCTGTGTGTGAAGACTGAGGTGTTGGGGCTGTGCGACTCTTCCAACTGATGATCTTTTTTTCTTCCTTAAGATGATTGTCTCCCGGCTTATGCTTCAGTCTTCCTCCTCCTCCTCCCCTTCCTCTTACTTTTCTAGACCATCTCTAATTAATAGAATAAATGTCCACTACAATGGAGGCTCTGGATAGAACAAGCCCTATACAGAGGCAAAGTGCCCAGGGGACTAGGAAACAAGGAAGATAAATGAAGTTTCTGTCCCCCAAAATTCTGGACAGATGCCACCAGAGACAACAAAAGGGAGAATGGAGTTAACCACAGGAAGATGGGACTATTTCTTTTTTGTGTACTTTAATACACACCTTTCATATGTAGTCAACTGATATAAATAATATTTGTCTCACATTTTCTATTACATAATAGTTTTTTTTTCCCTATGTTCATGTATAAAATGTGTGTCCTTCCTGGTTGGCATAACCTGCCTAATGCAATCTCTTTTATCTGTGTTGATATTGACCTTTCACCTGAGATACATTCCTCCTGGTGTGACCCATTCCACATGTCATTAGAGCATCTCAATAGTTAAATTTTTACATGATGGAGAATGTATCATTGAAGAGCAAACATTTTTGAGATTTTTTTGGATCTGTTTTAAAACTGCAGCTTGGATATTATCAGATTCATATGTTTACACTGTGCTGTGTCCCACGCAACTTGTAAATATTTGATAAATGTTACCTTTTAATTCCTGATAACATTATGAAAGTGTTAAGAAATGTTGTGGCCGATAACCTCTTTCTGAGCCTGAGATTCACATTTACCATGTAGTTATTGATTGACTAGAGCAAAATGATTTTGTTTTCAGGGAAACAGAGTCTCTCAGAGGCCACATTCAAACTTTCCCTTCATTTAATTGTACGTTTTCCAAGGACAGAGATAAGATTTTTCCCGCTTCTGATTCTCAAGCAGGTCAACCTGGGTCTACTAAGACCAAATATTTATGGACATATGTGAGTATGCAGTTCCCTAATGACAAATGTGTGATAATATGTCAGAATGAAAGATTTTTGAGACGGTAATGTTGACTGTCTGAGTTGGGCATTTACTTAAGCTGTGTTGCTGGGAAGCAAGTACCTGGCTCTCCATCAAATAAAGCTTTTTCTAATGAATGAGTTCACATTCTGAAGTGTAACCTCCAGGATCAGAACATTCAGGTACAAAGACATCATCCTGGGCAGAAAGAGTTGGTGATTTTTATGTAAGCCTGAGAATACTTTATTCCAAGCCGATGCCACACAGTGAATCAACCTTCCCTGGTTTTGTTTAATGAAGAAAGCATCAGATAATAAATTGATATTCAGTGGGAAAATGCTCTTAAAATCTGTGTAATTTGCTATACAATTCTTTATATAAAGTACACAGAAAAATGTATTGCATGCTATTAGAATGTAAGATATTGGTTACTCTGGGGGCATTGACAAGAAAGGACATGAGGGGGGACTTGAGGGGGCGGGTAGGGTTCTCTATCTCAACTGGCATATTGTTTACATCAGTGTACCCACTTTGTGAAAGTTCACTGAGCTTTAGAGTTATGATGTGTGTGTGTGTGTGTACTTGACAAAAATTCTGATTTTCAATTTTCATATATATTCAACAAAAATAATACTTTAAAGTCTGCATATGTCTTGGTAGCTTTTAGTTCTATCCTTCTTTAAAGAAAGATGTGTTTTCTTTCTTTCAGTCTCAAAGGAATCTTTTGAGAAGCTTATACTCTCCTTGAAGTTGGCGTATGCACCCTTACATATATTTCTTGAAGGAATCTTATTATATCCAACTTACTTTTTGTGTAACTGTTCATATAAGGGAAATTTTATTCTCTCCGCATCTCACCAGGCTCAGAGCTCCCCAAGGCAGGAGCATGTCCTGTTTATACCCTCAGAGCCTGGCGCATGGTAGGCAATCAGTAATCATTGAATCAGAAGCAAAAGATCAGGTAGAGCAGGATCCCTGATATTCCCCAACTCTGCACCTTAGTCTCTTTCCACTTGATAGTTCATAACACTGAGTACCAAAGGGAGTTAAAGCGTAACCATCTCTGCTGTGACCAGGTCACATGATCTGCAGGGATCCAGCCTCAAATCAGGAGATATTGCACAAGGGCCAGGAAGCAGCCAAGGACGAGAACTGAGTAACTTCATCAGAGTTGGGTAAACAGCAGCTAGCACAATGGTCCCACTAAACAGGACAAGCCAAAGTGCAGTGTCATGACCAGATGGCTCCTTTCACTGGAATGGGCACAGGTGCCCCTTAGAGACCTGTCTTGGGGGAATGATTACAAAGAATATTTACCAAGTGATTTACGGCTTATGTGCTTTGTCTTTTCTAATCTCACAGTAGCTTTGTGGTATAGGTAATGTTATTCCTGTTTTATAGATGGGGAGACAGATGCTTGGGAAATTTAGCATTACCCCTAGTCTTCAAGTAAATGACAGAATTTTAACTCAAACCTCAGTCTGGCTGACTCCAAATTCCATGAACTGATGGCACCACACCTTTAAAAAAGAACAAGGAAAAAAAGTCGTGAAAACTCAAAATTATTCTGATTAAGCTCAGAAATCAAAAAACAAAAAAGATGGGATATTAGTGTCCTCTACATCATATCTTATTTTCTGGATAACTTTGCAATTAGAAAGAGAAGTTTACAAAGGCATTTTCTCTATTTTCTTTTCAAGAATACTTAACGTCTACTCAGGTCCTAGGCTGTATGTATCTCATTTTAACCCTCACAGCAACTTGAGGAAGAAGGCATTATCATTACCTCCATTTCATAATGATACCATTGAGGATCTTTAAGGTTAAATAACTTGCCCAGGGCTACTCAGCTAATAAGTAGCGCTTCCAGGGCTGGAAACTAAGTCTCTTCCACCCCATAGTCGATGATGCCCAATAGGTTTTCTTGCCAGAGCCAGCCCTGGTCAGTGGGTAGCGGCTGCTTGGAGTTCTGTACTGAAATGGACTGTGCGGACCCCCAGTGGAAAGAGTGCTGGGCTAAATTCGTCTTGCTGCTTCTTTGCCATCCCTGTGCTGTACTGTTCCCAAAACCCACTTCCCTTATGCCCTTAGGGATCCACAAGCCTTCTTATGCTTTGTAACCTACAAGGCACAGATAGGAAGGCTATATCCTACTGAGCTATCTTTATATTTGCATGCTCCAAAGACACTACATCTATTCCATAACCAAGTAGCGGATGTAGAGGTTGGTAACATTTCTACTTAGGCCTTAATTTTGAGTAAGGGGACATTTAAATTACTAAATTAAAGATAAGCTAAAATTAATATAATGTCAGTTCACTGAAAATAAAAAGGCAGTAAATACTTATACTCTTTTGAGAAAATCAGAAACAGATTAGGACAACAAAAAAGGAATTCTCAGGCCCGGATTCCAACTTGACCGTCACTGGTACCCCCAGACTGATCATTCAAATGCATGGATTGTGGCGTCAGGCCTGGTTTTGAATTCTGGCCCTGAATTTATAAGTGCTATGACCGTATGTAGTTGGCTACTTTTCCTAAAGCTTTGTTTTTCATCTTTAAAATGTGAATAACAACAACTACTTCATCAGGTTGTGAAATCCATGAAAATGTTGCACGTTAACCGTTCAGCACAGTCCTTGCAACACTGACATCCTTAATAACTGCTAGCTGTCATCATCATTCCTTATCACTCAGTTTCTTCATCTATAAAACTTGACTATAAATATAAATCTTTCAATCCTTCACAGAGTCCATTGACAAGTTCAGGCTCTATAGAAATATAAGATTTTATGGATTATATGTATTGTTCACACCTCAAAAATTAGTTAACCTATTAAGGAAACAGGATGCCCGCCAAAAAGGTAAGAGATAATAACACACAATAGACATTTGCAAAACAAATGAGGAATAATACATGGGAATGGGCAACATCTTGGAATAAATGAAATAACTAGAACTGAAAAGTCAGTTACAATGTGGATTTTGAAGGAAGAAAAAGGCATGCCTTGTTACAGAGCACAGAAAAGGGGGTTAAGTTTCATTCTGCTGGGAAGAATATTCTGCATAGATTCAGAGCGTTTGATATTGCGTTCTGACACTCCCTAACTTTTAACTTTTGTGAAACTAAAATATGGGTATCCTTGTAGAATGGGGAAAATAATTACATTGGCCTTTCTAAGGGCTGAGAGAATAAAATTAGATCATGCACGTGAATTGGCTTCAAAGAGCTAAAAACCAGTAAAGAAATAAAAATTGTTATTTTTAGGTGATCACACAAGGCAAGGCCAGAACTACAATGAAGCAAGTGACCTGTGTAGGATGCAAAATTTAAGAAGGCTGTGTACAACTCTGAGATCTTGCCTTTTTAGATTTTGCACCATTGTCCCTTCACTTGCCTTCCCCTAATCCGGGGCCAGTGACAAAGAGACAGCAAGCACAGAGTAATGGTGGAAAGATAAATAATGAGACATGAAGGCACAGTGATAAATCCAACTAATAACAAGCTATAAAGCACAAAGCAATGAGTCTGGACCCAATGAGTCAGTGGAGCGACCTCAGGTTTTGAAGAAGGGATGTGATAATATTTTCATAGCATGAGCATATAATGCAGCAGTTCAGCTGGATTCTGAAATACATAACAGCTGATCTATAGAAGGGCTCAATATTGCTCTTTTTTATGGATTTGGGAAGAAAACAAAATTATGTGTAACACTGAATGTCAACTATTAAAATTATGAATTAATGAATATCACCCTGCACTTATAAGAATTAATAATGCATGCCTTCTTACTGTAGTTTATAAGATAATAGTGGTAGAGATTGCCAGGTTAACTCAAGCCAGGCAAAGAAACACTAGCTATTGGCCATTAGTACAAATTGGCTACTAAAGAGGGAAACAGAATTTGGACAAGATGGTGATTTTAGCACAGTAATTCTTGAAACATAGTACCACTTATATGTAAATTTGGAGCAAAGATGATCTGGAGCCTACAGAGTATCAAAGGACTTAGGGTCTAGATGTCTAGAGGAAGAGGTCTTAATTCTCTTCTGTTAGGAACTGAGAAAAAAATACACAGGGTCATGGAGGGTCAGACACTTAGGAGCTCATTTTGGCCTGTAATGGGGAAGTTTTATCCATTATATCTAAACTTATGGATTAATAATGGCTGCCAGGAGCACCATCAAATGGATTCTGAGGCCTCAGGGTGGCTCAGCAAGAAAGAGCCACAATTGATTAGCAATGTCTGTCCCAAGTGTTACATAGGTGAGTGCTGGTGTTATGTCAGAGTCCCCTGATCCAGTTCAATCCTTTTGTTTTACAAGTAATAAAACTAAGGCCCTAAAAGGGGAAGACATAATCGAAGACACACAGAAGGCAGATTAATAAGTCAAGAATCAAATTTAAGTTATCCAATCCAAAGCAATTCCTTCACAATCCACTTCCCAAATACGTCACAGAGTATTTTCATTTGTTTATAGCTGAGTCTATCTTTGCTTTATATTTTGATGCACAAAGGAAGATTCAGCACTCCGAGTAATGCTCTTCTTCAGGATATTTTACTCTAGCTTAAACCACATCTTTTCTAGGTTACTTGATTAGAAATGCAGCATAATGGGAGCCTTTGCTGAATATGAAGCAGATTCCTAGAAAACAAGTAGGCATTGATTTATTTTTATCGATGTGCTTTTACTAACTGACAGGAAGTGTTCTTTGAACACCTCTCTCCCAACCATTCCACTCCAATAAGCCACTGAGTTTGATCTTTTCCAACACATGGTCCACCCACTGTCTGGAGAGCTGAGAGCCTGAGCAGCCACAGTGCTAAGTGGGCCAACAGGCACCTAGTCTCCTCCATTAGGATGGCTAGCTTTCTGATGTAGAACTTGCATCATGACCTAAAGATAACCAACCCACTTGGGGAAGTGAGAACAGGAAATGGGCCGGGACATGGATACCTCAGACAACTCCTGGTCTTTTAAAAAGAAAAGATTAGCTAGAAATAAACTTGCAGATGAACTATTCACACATTCATTGTATAAGGAAAAGCAGATTTTGGGGGAAAGGTTATAAAGTAAATGAGGGAAAAAAGATGATTTTTGAGTATAGATGTTATCTATTTAACTGTCATTGAATGGTAGGCTTTGTGTAGGATCTGCAAATTCCATGTCACCTCTGGAAATAAGCAGCCTAGAGGCATATGATGTTTTGAAGTCTGAGTTGGGAGGGCACTGCGGGCTTTGCTGTTAGGAGCAGAGTGACATGGCCTCTCTGGGGCTAGAAAGGCCCTGCAACATCTTTTTATTCCCAGTTTACCACATAAACACTGGACAAATTCTAATAAAATCTGGGGATGAAAGAATGCTCCTTTTTGAATGATGTTGTTGCCCATCAAAAAGAGTTTCTTGGGGCATTTTTTCCTCTTTTTTTCTGTGTTTTTGTTTTGTTTTGTTTTGTTTTAATCAGTACAATATCCGAATCACAACCAATTGGAATAGAGAGGAATACCCATAATACTGTCATTGGTATGTTTTGGTATGTTTTCTTGAGCATGCATTTTTTTTCCTATGGCTATAATTTCTTATCATTATTTTTTACTCAAATGTATAGGATATGCTTTCTCATATTTCTTGGAGCATTATTTTTTCCAAAACCAATATTTCTCACAGCTGCAAAATATGTTATCCAATGTATATGCCACACTTTGTCTTTCTAAATCCTTTACTGCTAGCTATATAGATTATTTTCAATTCTAAATAATACTTCTAAGAACATCTTTGTGCAGACACATTTACGATATCCCAGATTTCATTATTTCTCCTCTCATTCTTATTTTCCACTCTCATTTTCACTCCGAAATAAGCAGTTGAGTTCTTGTCATTGCTATTGTTTATTTATGATTACTTTTGTTTGTTTGTTTATTTCTAAACGGTTAAACTATTTAAAATATTTGAAATTTTGCCAAAGTCTTGTCTGCTGTTTTCTCAGTTATGCTCTTGGCCCAAATTAATGCAGTTTTATCTTCCCATATTCATGTGTGGGGCCAACTTTTCTATAAAGAGAGAGAGTGCTTGGATCTTCTTGGAAAGGTTTCAGTGACATTCTGGGTACAAGGCTCCTTTGTGCTGGTGGCCACAGCAGGGACATCACTGAGAGGCCTGCCTGAAATAAAGATGGCACATTTATAGCTGTGGATGTGTTTGTCCAAAGAACATTTAATCACTCTGAAGGTTTTTCCCCCCGTCTGTAGTAAGCAGCATTTTGTAACTGTAGAGTTCTGCTAATGCATACTTCTGCCGGGAAGCTTCCCAGGGTGGGGCACAAAAGATGCTAAGTGGCAGGGGGGCGCGATGGGAGAAAGCCATTAACACTCCAGCAGCGAGGTCAGATTTGATGTTTCCTTTTGTTTGCAGGATCCAAATTAAGAAGCCGCTTCTGTACTTTCCCTATTGCCTCCCCCCTAAACACACTCTTGGGTCATCTCGCTCTGGTCACATCTTTTGACAATTAGCCACCCATTAACAGGATGATTGAAAAGGAGCCAGAGTGGTTTACACATAAAGTGCTTACTCTTTTCCAGGAAGAACACATATCTCTACAGTTTCATTAATACTTTAGCCGATTAGTACACAAAATAAAATACTTACACTCTAGAAAGCACTAGCAAAAAGAAGAAAGTGGGGCGGGAAGGAAGAAAATTAGGGAACAAAAATAACCCTTAGAGGTTTATCTTCATCTTCTTCTTCTTCTTCTTCTTCTTCTTTCCTTTTTGCAAACATGCTTTAAAAAGGGGGGGGGGGGGGAGGGTTATCCTGCTTCTATCTTCTGCTACCTTTAAAGCCAGTATTACCAGCCATTTTACTTGTACTTTACTATTATTATCTGGGTGATGGCTGTGACATGTTGATCATATATGGCAGTGAGAAAATTGATTTCCCTCAACAGAAATGCTTCCAATTTTCCCAGGGCCATAATTTTATGTCCACAACAAAATAAAAGGGTCATTTTCCTTATGATGAGGGGAATTGAAATCTTTGATAAAAGCTATGGTAAATGTTGTACTTTTGATTGCGGAAACTGCAGTTTTCATAAACATCTGGCCTGTATGATTTGGGGGTGTGCACTGGGGGCAGGGAAGAGGGGTTTGAAGGCAAAGAATTGTTATTTTTCTTTAAAGAGCTGAATTTGCCTGAAGAAAGCCCTGTAAGTCCACGGCTTCCCTCTCAGTGTTCATATTCCCATTAAAGGGAAGCTACAGGGGTGCTGCTTTGAGCTACCTGCCAACAAGCCAGCCCCCTCAAAGAAGCCGCAGTCACACAGATGGGGCCTTCTTGAAGAAGGAACACCTGTGCAGCCCACAGCTCATAATGGGCCTGCCACAGAACGTACTAGTAAACTCACTGACATTGCTTTGCAAGCCAAAGACATTTTATACCAAAGAAGGCGGAGGGTGGAAGGATTGAGGCCAGGGACAAAGATGCAACATAGGTCCAGGAAGAAGAAAAGCAGGCTGTTTTCTGACAGCAGTCGTAACTATGGCTGTGTTTGGTTAGTGGGCTTTCCCTAATCTGATGGAAACTGATTTCCAAGTAGCCAGTGGAGCAACATTTACCAACAAATATTTAGAATTAGAGACCTTTGCTTCACCCTGAGTCTGTGAGCAGGGTTAAACTATAAGCTTTCTAGCTAAGCGTTTTATTTGACATTTGATTTGCCAACAGAAAAACTTTTATATAATGGCTATAGATACACGAGAGAAGATTTTTTTTTAAAAATCTCTTGGTTTTAAACAATCTTTCTTGAGCTAGAAGTAATCTGTGCTCTTGTGCATTTTCCATGTAATCTAAAATAAACAAATATAGCTTTTGTAGTCAGAAAAAGTAATTTTTTTAAAGATTTTGTTTATTTACTTGGGAGAGAAAGCATGCGCGGCGGGGGGCGGGGAGGGGGGTGTGGGAGGGAGGGGAAGCAAAAGGAGAAGCAGACTCCTGCTGAACAGGGAACCAGATGCAGGGCTCGATTCCAGGACCCTGAGATCATGACCTGAACCGAAGGCAGATGCTTAACTGACTGAGCCACTCAAGCACCCCAGAAAAATAACTTTTATTGTGGGATTTTCTAGGACTATGAATAATGGGTAGTCATTTGTTAGAAAGCAAAATTCACAATCCATTATCAATCTAGGAGTATATTTTCCTAGGAAAGATTTAACTCAAAGAGTAGTAAAAGTACGTGAAAAATTATAGCAATCTTTCTCAAAGTATATATAGTAAGGAAAATTGTCTTAATGTCTCTTGACTTTTTGTCTTCTGGATATTTTTCTAACTCTATAAAAGTAAAATGTGAAATTCCTAATATTTATACACTGCAATAATTGTCCTATATGTGTTTCATAATTCCACTGATCTTCTCTCCAAATAAAGTGAGATGAATTCATATTGATAAAAAATTTAAAAATGAAACATAAGCAAAGAGGATTTATATCTTATTTTCAAAGCTATGGATTAAAGCAGGGGTCAATAAACTATGGGCTCTAGGCCAAATGCAGCCTGCCACCTGTTTCAGTATGATCCCCACCAGCAAAGAATGTTTGTTGAATTGTTGAAAAAAAAATTTTTCAAGAATCATATTTGTGAGATAAAAAAAAAAACATATGAAGTTCAAATTTCAGTGTTGCCCATAAAAATTGATTGGGATACAGTTACACATATTCATTTACATATTGTTTGTGGTTGCTTTCACACTGTAACAGCAGAGTGGAAAAGTTGCAATAGACCATATGGCCTACGGAGCCTAAAGTATTTACTATCTGGCCCTTCAACTTACATATTTATTTACCTATTAGGGAAACTTAACTGGATGATTATTCCAAACCACTGTGTGTATATGAATTATAATATAAACATACCAATAAATTGCCTTCTTATAGGCAGGAACTTTACCTTTTCATGTAGATAAAGCTCAGTGATAGGTGTGAAGCCATGAAGAAATCCTTCCTTTCCAACTCACTATTTGGACAGAGTTGAGATCTGCAGACATTACATCTGTGGTATAAATACTGTTTCAGGGCTACTGAGGAGTCAGTGTTGAAAAGTGACTGAGACATTTTCAAGGGGATCCTTCAAATAATAGAAATTCTTACAGCACTCAGAAATATCTGCACCCAGAGGAAATCTAAGTGCTTACACTTTGCTGGCTAAGAGCATTCATGTACCTCTATTCAGAGGTGCAGATAATAGAGGAAGAAAACTTACTTCATTTCTTAGGAGCTGTGCTCTTTGAATGTCCAGTTCTTTTTGGTGCAGTTTAGATGACAATGATTGTAAATGGCTCTGAGGACACTGGTCCAGGCAGGGTGAGTGACAAGCCATAAGTAAGCGCTGCTCATTTGAATCCATGGTCCCGCCCCTTTAATGTGAAAAGGTCTCTGCATTTAGAATAGTAACAGTGAGTTAGAGTAACTTGCGTGCCTCATTAACATGTGGTCTGATCTAGGTAAATCAATTTGGAGGATGTCAGCGTATTTAATCCTTCCCAAGGGTGAGTTGTGGCTTTTTCCAATTTGTTGACCTTATGGCTACGCCCAGAAGAGTTTCCTCATCTCCTCTCTAGGCTGCCTTGGATACTAAGCATGCCTGTGCTGAACCAGGGACGTGACCGAGACCGTCTGCATTTATTCTGGCAAACATGCTAGATCACTACGTGCTGGAACACTAAGGAAGATAGAGATGTTTGTGCCGAAAATTCATCACACCACATTGAATGCACCCATCCTTACAGTAGGGCTTCTCTTTGCTGGTGTAGAATCAGCCTTCCTGTGTGAACAGCACTTCTTAAGGGTCAGCATCTAAGAAATTACAGACCATGAATATGTTTTTAGGACAGAAAGACTTGGAACTAGAGTGTCATCTGGGAGGCCAAATGGATTTTTCAGTATCTCTACAATGCCCCAAATTTGGTTCAGTGAGTATGTGATTTGCATGGGTGGCCACATCTCCAGAACAAAATCTTTCATACTGTCATGCACATCTGCTCAGCCTTGGCCCCCACCTGAGGATGAATACATAAGGTCTGCAATAACCAGCGGGATTGTGGTGCTCTCAGATCTCTTACTCTTTTGGCTGATAGTGCCCCACCCAGTAGCAAAGTGTTCACAAACCATGTTTTCTCAAATCCATGCTGCATGACAAGATATGTTAATGGGTGTTCCTCTGGGGGAAGGGACCTGCTCCACTGACAAGTAGGTTTGAGAAATGCTGAGTTAAATAATATAAACACATTTCTTTGCTGTGAAACTATATTTCAGAGCCTTTAATACAGTTAGACACATGAAGCATCTCTAAGAGGATAATACTATGTGCATTTCCCAAAATTGTTTATTCTGAAATACTTCTTTCAATCAACCATTAGATTTCCATGGTACAAAATTTATGAAATGCTGAATTAAGGAGAGTGAGAAGCTCTTGTCTAACTAGTAAATGGAAATTACCTAAACTAATAAAACCAGAGAATGTTAATGGTAGAATGGATCTTAATGATTTTCAAATCAAAACATTCTCAAACTACGGGCAGTTCTCAAGTCTAGAAGATATTATAGTTATTGCAAGTTTATGTGTTCACACATCTTACACATGTATGCACTCTAATTTTTCAAAAACATGTAAATTGATTGTGATTGATAATGAATAAATTTATTTTAAAGAACTAATGAATTCATAAGAGCTTCTTTTTCATCTATCAACCAACAGCATATTACCTATCATGTGTGAGTCTTGGGATATTTTTGCAGGAAAAAAGGAGTTCTCTTACTTGGAAAGTTTTAAGCCCCCTCATTCTATATATAAGGAGATTGACTCTAGTCTCATTATGTAATCAGAATGTTTCCCTCAGAGTTCCTTGGTAACCTCCATTTTCATTGTAGTTGGACAAGTCTGAATCAGTGGGGTCTTTTTGTTTGTTGGTTTAGAACAGCTGAGAGTATTGTGGTCTATAAACATGATTTCCAGCCACTCTACAGGAAGATTGGGATTTCAATCCGACCAAGGAACAACTTGTGAGTTGGTTCCTGGTTTCTCTGAAGCTAAACAGGGTTGTTGGTGATGGTGGAATTGGGGTATTTCAGGAACCACACAGATGCCTGTGTCATTTAGGCTGCTTGAGCCAGAACAGGATGCACAGGAAGTCTTTGGGTGGTTGAGGATGGTTTAAAACAGGACCAGTGATGAATGGATAGATTAGCACACCCTGTCCATAAGCCAGTGTGGGTCAGATACAGGTCATGAAAAGAAGCATATCTGCTAATGTGAACAGACAAAATGAACCACCTAATGAACATGCATCAAGACATTATTTAATCTAGATGTTAAGTTTAGCTCCAATGATGATAAATATAAGAAGTCTCAAAATAATAAAGAAAATAAAAGATAGTATATTTAGGAATACAGATCTATACTTAATTTGTTGCTTCAATAAAAATTACCAATAGACTATCTATGTCATGCACTGAGGCTTCAAGAGTAAAAAAGGCATGGTCCTTCCGCAAGTTTATGAACTGGAGAGATAACTAAAGAGACAGTTGTTGTAGAGTATGACAAGTGCTAGAACAGATATAAATACAGGTTTCTCCATGAAAAGGGAGCCTTTTTCAAGGTGAGATGAGGGGGCAGGATGTGAAATAAAGCAAGGCTTTTCAGAAAAATAAGCCAGCTAAGATCCAAAGGACGTTTGATGCCATCAGATAAGTAAAGGTGTGAAACAGGGTTCTTGCTAGAGAGAACAGCAGGTAGAAGAGCTTGGAAATGATACCGACAGCAAAACCAGTTTGGAAAACTGAAAGTGGTTCAGCAGCACTTTAAGATGAGTGTGTTTAGAGTGGGAAGGGAGAAAAAGTGGCATGTGGCAGGTGCGCCAGGTGAAGCTACCTGGGCAAGCAGCAGTTAGTCATTAAGGATATATTAAGGTGAACTTTATTACAAAGACAATGGGAAACGCTTGAAAGATTTTAAGTAGAGAAGTAACATGATCATACCATATTCCAGAACGATCAACTGGAATCTGAAAAGAATTGAGTTTGAGGGGTATTAGAGAATTAGTTGGAGAGAGAACAATTAGAAATCAGCAGTAATCCAGAGGAAAGGTTATTTAGTGTAATGATAATGGGGGTGGAGACAAAAGGACAGGTTTTGGAGATAGAGTTAAACTTGACAGTTTATAGTAACTGATTGGATGTGGAAATTGGGAAACAGATGTAGAAATAAAGACGGTACCCAGGTGTCTGTCTTAAGACACATGTGTGGATGGTGCTACCATTTACCAAACCAGGCATCATGAGAATAATAGCTATTTCCTTTGGGGTGGGGTGTGGTGGTGTTAGATAATACATTCTGGTTATTTTTATATTTAATTTTTGACTTAATTGTTTATAGTACATTTGAATACAGGATTTCAGAGGTGGAGAAATTTTAAGTGATGAAAAAGCCCAGAGTAAGCATTTGGGAATTAATGGCTGGTGTGGAGGTGAAGGTTACTGGAGTCTAAGAGATCAAGAAATGGATTGGTTAGGATAGACTGTTCTTAAGAATTCTCAAATCCCCAAGATGACAGCAGAGCTTGGGGGCAAAGATACAATTCAGTGATCCAGGCTTAAAATCTTCAATAAATGAGGAGGAAGTAACCATGAGGCTAGAAGATGAGAATGACAAGAAGTCAAGAGTGATGTGGCCAAATATCATGAGTAGTCTATAAGGACCAAGGATTTTTACACAAGGGTAGAAGTGTAATGTTTGAGAAGCTGTATATTTGGGGGAGTGAGATACTTGGGAATGTACGAAAAATAAAGGCATCTTCTTGAGGGAATTTCAGGGATGTTAGTGTCCTCAGGAAAGAGCATTTCACAGTTAAAGCTAGTAGTTAGGGAATGCATTTGGTGGAGAGCCCGAGAGCACAGGGGAGTTTGTGTGCAACAGAACAGGAAGCCTAGAGAAGAGTGGATTTGAAAAGATTTGAAAAAAGAGAATCAGTGGGAGGTTAGATCAGCAGAGGAAGCACAGAGCAATCTGGGGATGAGAGTCTAAAGGAAAATGGATAAAAAGAAGAATGAGTCTTAAGCAATGACCAGGATAATAAGAGTGGTGAAGAATGTCGGGTTAGGGGATTAGTAGATTCTTACAACTGCTATAACAAATTACCACAAACTTAGAGGAAGGCTTAAAACAACAGATTTATTTATTATCTTACAGTTCTGAAATCCAAAAATGGTTCTTACAGGGCTACATGTCTTCTGTAAGCTCCAGCGGGGAAATCTGTTCCTTACCTTTTCCAGATTCTAGAGGCTTGCCTTTGTTCTTTGGTCTATGGTCCCCTTCCAGAAATACCACTCCAACCTCTGCTTCCAACATCACATCTCCTCCTTTAACTCTTGTGCTTTCCTCTTCCATTTTAAAGACACTTGTGCTTACCTTAGGTCCCCTGGTTAATCCAGGATACTCCCCATCAAGGTGTTAATCACACCTGCAGTCTTTTTGCCATGTAGCCTATCATATTCATAGATTACTGGGATGAATCTGTGGACATCTTTGGGAGGCTGTTTTTATGCCCACTACAGGGGCCACAGAGTGCCTGGTGAAGGGATGAATAGAACTGGAAATGGCAGAAGAGGCTCAGGCTTCTCAGCAGGGATTAACTAAGACCTGGAATGTTTGTACTTCCAAGAGAGTTCTGACATAGATCAGGTAGTTGCTGAAAGAACCATGTGGATTTTAGATCCTCACCACAAATTGGAAACAATGGCCTCCAAAATTTGTCAGCAGAGACCTGAACTGAGAGAACGAGCTTCAAAGCTGCTGGCAGCCACTGGAAGTTCACATCAATCTCCTCAGGAAAGGCAGAAAGTGAGATCAATTCATTGCATTTACTAATTCTTTAAACAAAATTCTACAACTCTGATGGGCTTGGTAGAGGAAAAAAAGTAATAAAAAAGGAGTTGTCTTTTTTAAAAGTACTTTGGCTAGTTGGGGAAAGGAGGTAAAGCATGAACAAAGTGTGGAGTCAAAGTGACCTAGAGTCTATTACCAGGACACTGAAGAGATGCTTAGGCTACTAACAGTTTATCTTTAAATCATTCCTTACATCTCACCAGTCATTAAATCCTACACTTATTCCTTGGAAAATTCTTGCAAGTACATTCCTTTCTTCTAATTTTGTCTGCTACCACATCAGTCCACATCCACCTAAACTATACATCTTAATTTTTCTCAGAAATGGACAAAACAAGGGCGCCTGGGTGGCTCAGTTGGTTAAGCAACTGCCTTCGGCTCAGGTCATGATCCTGGAGTCCCAGGATCGAGTCCCACATCGGGCGCCCTGCTCAGCAGGGAGTCTGCTTCTCCCTCTGACCCTTCCCCTCTCATGCTCTCTGTCTCCCATTCTCTCTCTCAGATAAATAAGTTAAAAAAAAAGAAATGGACAAAACAAAACAAAAACAAAAATTTGGGGAGAGAAACGATCATTTGGTATATGCTGATCTTAAGAAAACAGTAGAATAAAGGCTATAAAACTAAGTTGGAGAGGGAGATTTCAAAGTCATCTGCACAGTGATGGTACCAAACTCCAAGACTGTATAAATACTCTCAGGGTGAGATTTTGGAGAAATTAAAGCTGATAATCAAGAACTGAGGTCCCTCAGATGGTAACTACACTCGCTGTGGTGAGCACTGCTTAACAAAAAATTGTTGAATCACTATGGCATACACCTGAAACTAATGTAACATTGCATATCAACTATACTTCAATAATAAAAATTAAAAAATACAAAAACAAAAACCAGCAGAGATTGATTCTTCCAAAGTTTTGAAGGCTAGAAGTCTGAAATCAAGTTATTGGCAGGGCTCACATTCTCTCCAAAGGCTCTAGTGAAGAATTCTGTCTTGCCTCATCCAGATTTTTAGTGGCTCCAGGCAATACTTGGTTTGTGGCAATACATAACTTCAAGCTGCCTCCTTCTTTACAAAGCCTTCTACTCACTGTGTCTCAACACCCTCATGATTTTTGCTTATAAAGACACTCATCATTGGGTTTAGACCCACCCAGAAAATATGGGATGATATTATCTAAAGATGCTTAATTTAATTAAATCTGCAAAAACTCATTTTCAAAATAAGGTTATGTTCACAGGTTCCAGATGAGCATATTTTTGGGGAGCCACCATTAAACCCAATGAAATCCTCTCACTGGCCATCCCAAATTAAAATCCATCCCACATGCAAAGCACATTCACCCATTACAAAAATCTCCCAAAGTCTCAAGCTTTTAAAGCATTAAATTTATGCTCATACACCTTATCTAAATATCATAAGCTCAAAAACCCCAAGTCTCATCATCTAAATTAAGACAGGGTGAAATTCTGGGTATGGATCATTCTGGAGGAAAAAAAAAAAAATCTTCTCTATCCATCTAGATAACAAGTCTTTTAGAAAAAAAAAAAAATGCTTCCAAAGTAGACAGGTATAAGGTAGATGTTATCTTTCCAAAGGGAGAAATTAAAAGGAATCCAGGGATCATTGGTCCCAGGCAAATTTAAAACCTAGCATGTCAAATTTCATTAGGTGTCAAGGTCTAAGAAGAGCCCTCTATGATTTGACATTATGCCCTGGAGTCTCTGCATTTGAGTCATTACTAAAACAAACAAACAAAAAACAAAATAAATACAAAACTGAGGTTCCTACATGAGGAGAAAAAAAAAATCAGAGAGGTGGGAAAGAACCAGGAGAGAGAAACATGGGGTCATGGTTTGTTAGGGAAAATTTTGTCACAAGATTCAAATGAACAGTGAATAGTATTAAGAATTGCAAAGAGAAGATGTAGAGACAAAGGTCAAATGATATACCTTGGTTTTAGCTAGAAAGAAATCATTATAACTTTGAAAAAATTACTATGACAGATAACTGAGGATAATAGATATAGAAACTTTAGGCTCCTACAAGAGGATGGTATTTATAGACAAACCCTGTCTTAGTTCAGGCTGCTATAATGAAATGCCATCAAATGAGTAGTTTATAAATAACACAAATTTATTTCTTACAGTTTTGGAGGCTGGAAGTCCAAGATTATGGAGCCACCATGGTCAGGTTAAGAGCCCTCTTCTGCATCATAGACTTGTGGTATTATTACATGGTGAAAGGCATGAGGGATCTCTGTGGGGTCTCTTTTGTAAGAGAACAAGTCCCATTCATGAAGGCTTCATCCTCGTGACCTAAGCGCTTCCCAAAGACCCCACCTCCTTATTCCATCATCTTTGGGGATTAGGATTTCAACATATGAATTTTGGGAGACACAAACATTCAGACTCTAGCAACCCCCGTTCATTATACTCCACACTCCTAAAGTTACTTATATAATATGATTACACATGACATGGAATGGGTAGTTGGAAACCATGGGAGCTGCCTATTTAGGTAAAGAGTAATTTAGGGGAATTTTCAACCTATCTTCCCATTAGTCAGAAAGAACTTGAAAACGAGATGTATTTTAATGATAGAAAAGAAAAGAAATGGAAGTGTCTGGATCCAGGTCAAAGTTTAAGGTTCAGAAAGGAAAAGTGGAAGGCTATTTGGGCCATAGGTTTTGTTGTTTTGGGATGTTGTTGTTGTTGTTGTTTTGCCAGTCAGCAGCAATATTGATTCCTACATACTGTTGAGTCTCTTAGAAAATCAGTCATCATGTGATCCTCAGCACTGTGACGGGAAGTTTAGTAGGGCAGAGTATCATAATAGTGGAACTCCAGAAACTGGTCTTGCTCTGCTTAACTTGACACTTGGATCAAGATATCTTATATATAACTTGACATCTCAGGGTCAGACTGAGAAGTTCCTAGACTCATTTGCTGTTTCCCAAAATTTTGGCTTGCTGAAGAAGATCAGGATAAAAGACTCTTAGAGAAACTTTCTTAATCAAAATTCTCCATCACCGCCTTTAGCATCAATGATAGTGGCTGATGGGGAGACCCTGAAGAACTAGTGTGAGGCAGAGGAGAAGGATCACATTAAACAAGAAGCCTGATTTCTAGAGACAAGATGTTGAATAAGAAAATTGTGGTTCACTGGTTTGAAAGATGCACAGAAGTTCTCAGAAAGCATTCTGATACATTAGTAATGATAACCAGGCAAGTGGAAAGTGTGGTTTACACAGGCTGGCCTGTCCAAGTTGGATGATATCCTTGAATGGACAGACACTTAGGTGTCATCAGAATACAGATAGAGAACAGGCCTGAGTGAATGGGGCATGAAAATGGCTTATTCCATCTTATAAAATATAAATCCACTCCAGAGCACATTCCTTCCTACTTGAACATCAATTGGTCTGTAACAATGTCATGGGGGGCAAGAGGGAAGCTTTAAGTTTCCAGGAGTAAGAGTTACACTTATATAATGGCTGATCTTAATTGTATAATTTTAAATGCTATTTTAGAAAAAAAAGAAGAAGAAGAAGAAGAAGTCCGTACATGCCCATGTCTTTCACCCACACTTCGTCCCATCCCCTCCAGTTTTCTCCATGGTAACTGGCCTGAGTAACTGTACAGCACTGTGGTTAAACACTTTGGCATAGTTTCAAAATCCACCTGTTTCACTTACTAGCTTTAGAATTTTGTCACAAGTTACTCAAGCTCTCTGAGTCTATTCATTTGTAAAATGACACTGGTAACAGTGTTTCCTTCAAGAGTTGCTGTGAAGATTACATAAGATATGTGGGTGAAGTGCTTAGCACAGAGCCTGAAACACAATAAATGCCCAATAAGTAGTTATTATTATTTTTATTGCTATTATTTTGTTAGCTAATCAATAATAAATAACAGAAAGAGAGTTGAATCAGAGAATGAGCCTAAGATCAAAATCCCAATAAATTTCTTTTAGCTTCTTGACTCCTATCTTTTAAATGGGAGCGATATCTATACCAACAGATCCCTAGGCTTGTTCTATGAATGTATAGAATAATGAATATTTACATTTGTAAAATACATTTTAAAGTGTAAGGTATGGAAAAGAAATAAAGATTTACAACAATAGCTCTATTGTTACTTCCCAAACTAGCATAAGGGTGTGTAAAATGTGTTTAAAAACATGATATTTAGTTAGTTGAGACATTATTGGACTGCCATCATTTATCCAATGGAAACATAATGGTTATTCTTCTGCCAGAGATTTTCAAATCAGTTGAATGAGTGTTTTAAGTCAGTCTTGGATTTAAAAAAAAAAGCCTTGAATTTGCATTTTATTTAATTGCCTATTGATAATATAATAAAGTTCAATGGATATTTTCAAATACCTACTATGTACTATGCATAATCTAGTAGTAAAAGTTAGACATGGAGAGTTAAGACCCTTGAATTGGACCTGTTGTAATAATTTGCAGTGACATTGACCTTAAAGTGTATGTATTTCCATTGAGTCATCTATTAAAAAACTATTATGATACTTATCTACTATGCAAAGGAACTATAAATTGGTTTGAATGTTAAGCTTCACTCAGAAAAAACACTATCTAAGCAAAAGCCTCACCATTGTGTCATTCCTGCATTTGGTGCCATGGTTAATAGATGCAAAGTACAAACCACTGAATTATGCATTCGCCGGTACAATTCTGCCCCAGAGCAAGGTACTGTTGGAAGCCAGCCCAGCGAAGGGCAGCAGAAAAAAGTGCCTGGTTTTGAAAAACTGATGAGAAGAGGACACAATGAGATGACAAGCCGACCCAGGGCAATATGCTTTGAAGCTGCGTCCACTGACACAGCCCCTGCCATTGCTTAGAAGCCAGGATTTTAACCAAACTGATTAAATGACCAAGAATATTAAGAAAGATCCTCACAGGGCACCTGGGTGGCTCAGTTGGTTAAGCGACTGCCTTCGGCTCAGGTCATGATCCTAGAGTCCCGGGATCAAGTCCCGCATCGGGCTCCCTGCTCAGCGGGGGGTCTGCTTCTCCCTCTGCCCTCTTCCCTCTCGTGCTCTCTGTCTCTCATTCTCTCTCTCTCAAATAAATAAATAAAATCTTTAAAAAAAAAAAGAAAGAAAGAAAGAAAGATCCTCACAGGAAAGGCACACCGACAAACCACTTCATGGAAAGATGATCTGACCAAAGGCAAGCAATCCGCGTGTGGGACAGAGAGCAAAGGAGGATTCAGCTTTGTTTATAAAAGTCCCTGCTGTATGAATGGAAATCCCAACACAATAAACAACTTTGATACATTACTTTACAGTTTATAAAGCCCTTTCACACACACAATTGCATTGAACTCTTATTATAGTCCAAAGGTTCATAGCATTTTGCATGTACCTTACATTCTGGGCCAGCAGAAAGTACAATCCCTTTTCAATTTCAGGTTTCAGGTTCACCCTGGTGTTAGTCTTTAACATAAACTCCTGTATGTGCTGCCATCTTCCTTACCAGCCTGAAAGTATACCTCTGGACTTTGGCTGAGGTCACAGTCCATTGCTCTTGTTGGCAGACAGAAGCATAGTATTTGAACACAGACTACCCTAGGACTACACTCTTGGCACCTCAACTTATCTATACATCCTGTTTCTTCTGCTCCTTTTCTTATATGCCACGAGGTGATACCATTGGGCTCCCTGATATCTTCAGATTACCTGGGTTCAACTGACCTTTTCATAGTGTCATAGAATTTGAGAGTTGGAAGAAACATCAAAGGTCATTTAGTCAAACCTTCTACCCATAATAGAATCCCCACCCCCTACAGTACTGCTGACTGCTAGTCATTCAGCCTCAGTATGAAGGGCCCCAGTATAAGGCAACCCAGTCTAGCAGACTACATTTCCCTAAGTGACCATAATAATACCTCCCATCCCACCTACTCTTCTTACAGTGTGCTTTTGAGGCTTTGCCCACTAGGAGTGAAGCCTAGGGCTCCTCCTTCCATCTGGAAGAGCTTGGGACTGCTCCAACCAATAGGGTGCAGCAGGGTGATGTTCTGTGACTTCTGAGACCAGCTCACAAAAAGATAGTAGCTTTCAGCTAGCTTACTCCTTAGGATGTTTGTTCTGGGAAAGCCAACCATCATGCTACAAGAAGCCCAAACTCACTACACAAAGAGACCACAAAGTCCCACCTGGAGAGACAGTGAGGCCTTCAGCCACTACCCAGAATCACTAATTGGGCATGTGAGTGAATGACAGTTCAGATGACTCCAGTCCCCAGCTTTCGAGCCACACTATCTG
This sequence comes from Neomonachus schauinslandi, assembly GCF_002201575.2. Taxonomy (NCBI): domain Eukaryota; kingdom Metazoa; phylum Chordata; class Mammalia; order Carnivora; family Phocidae; genus Neomonachus; species Neomonachus schauinslandi. The sequence goes on along the minus strand of NC_058411.1, from coordinate 93,005,112 downwards.
TTGTCAAGTGAAGCAGAGATGAGCTTCCCATCCACATGCAGCTATGTCTCTTTGGTCCACAGGGCTTCATATCCAGAGGACCAGTGCTCCAGGAGCTGGAACCAAGGAACCACCCTGGAGAAGCATTCTCCTCACTGAGACCTGATTTAGATGATGAGATCCTGGACTTCAAACTAAGCCTCAATGGGATGAAACTTGGGAACCTGGAGGGAAGGCATGAGTATATTTTGCATGTGTGGTATTTGAATTGTTACGGCCAGAAGGCAGATTATGGTAGATTGTATTTTCCTACATGCAACAATGTCTCCCATTTCCATTTGCTTATGATGTGATGTTGAGGCTCTTCCCACTGAGAGGTCTAAGTTCTCCCCCTGGAATCAGGGCAGGGACTTATGATTGCCTCAACCAAAAGACTAGGGCAGAAGGGATGCTATGTGACTTCCAAGACTAGATCTCTGGGGGACACTGGCTCCTCTCTGAGAAAGCCTGCCATCATGCTCTGAGAAAATCCAAATTAGCCCAGGTGGAGAGTGATGTAAGAAAGATGTTAAGGTTCAAAGCCAATGGCCAAGAGAGAATTCTTGAGATGACTTTGGTACAAAAAGGTGGTTTTATTAAAGCAGGGTGACAGGACCCATGGACAGAAAGAGCTGTATTGGGTCATGAGGGGTGGCCCATTATATACTTTCAGGTTGGGAGGGGGGTAGGGATAGGGGAAGTCTCTAAGGAATTTGGAAACAAGGTTTCCAGGACCTTAAGGGGGCTAGCTATAGTTGGGAAAAGGTCATTTATTACCGTTCAGTAAAAACTCAGTCATGAGACCCTTCAGATGTATATCAGTGGGCCATATGCTTGGGGGATGATTCCCAACATCTATCTTGGTGGGGGGCGGGGTAGAGATAAAGGAAATTTCTAAAGGAATTTTTATATGTTAAAGTAGGCTTAGAGGATCCTGGGGATAGGTATCCAGCTAGGATTGCCTTTTGCCCTTAGCAAAGTGTCAACATCGAGGCAGTTGAGTCCCTAGAGAAATGTCACTCGGCGTTTCAAGGACTTGTCAATGGGCTGTAGGTAGTAAGGAAATTTAATAATTTCTCTTCTTTCTTTCCCACATCAGAGAGAACATGTAGAGAGGCCCCCATGAAGAGGAACTGAGGCCCCAGCCAACATCTAGTTTGAGTAAAGGAGCCCCCAGATGATTCAAGATGCCTCAGCAGATGCTGTGTGAGACAGAGATGAGCTATATACATCAAGCTTTGTGCAAATTGCAGATTCGTGAACAAAAAATAAATTCTGTTTTTATTTTGAGCCACTAATTTGGGGGGTAACTTGCTATGTAGCATTAAACTGCCAGAACAAAGGTAGATCCCTGGATGGGATGGCAGAGTCCTGCACTGGAAGGGAGAATCTTAAATTAGAGTAGAGCCCTGAACTGGGACACAACCTTATATGAAGGTTACGCATTATATCAGGCAGAAGAAACACAGTTCCATTCTGCTCTGTAGCCTTCACTGCTATACCTTAGGCAAGACGTCTAAATGTCTCATCTGAAAAACTGATGTGATAACTTTTTTCACCTAAAAGGAGATACTCTTGAGATTGGGTTAGATTCTGCTCTAGACTCTATGATTCTAAATTTCCATTTATTCATCCAAATATTCATTGTGACCTGCCATTGTGATCAAATTTAGGATTTATTTCCAAACTGAAAGTCTCCACTGAGAAATGGGACAGAAAAATAGTACCAGTAGTAGTAAAAAAAATTCTCATCACTTGCCTTTTTGTGTCTTCTAAAACATTCCCTCACCAATCCTGACCCATACCCAATTCATATGTACATCTTTAACTGAGGCTACTCTTAAGGATAAGAGCAAATGCAATTTTTTCAGCACCTACAAAGAAAATAGAGTATATGTGTATATTTTCCTCTCAAAATAAAGGAGCAGCAAAAAGCAAGATTAACTCTTCTCTTTTGCAATTAGTCCCTGTGCTATGAAGAAAACATCCTCATTTTTTTGAGTTCTTATAAATAATATCCTTCACCAGCAAAGACCTTCATTCTTAAGTACAAAGCAATATTCTCAAAAAAATGAATTTTCTATCTGAAGATGTTACTATCTGATGTTATTTCGCCTAAAAATCTCTGATATAATAGAAATACAGGAGATTTGCTAAGAGGTTTGTCACAAATTAAACAAAGGTTACCTTTTTTGAATATGATCCAGTTACCTAAATTCTGAAGCAAAACCACCAAATACTACAGAATTACTGGGCTGTATAAAAAGTGTTCCTGCTGTTACTCTTGCATAAGAGGTTTAGATAAGGATGTGCCTTATCACATACTAAATTTACTCTCCAAATAAAAGAGATCCCACTTTTCTGGGCTGTGTGACTTCAGATTTACAAAGTGAAAGCAGCACCCACATTCCAGAAGACAAGCAGCTCTTGGGGCTGCTCCCCTTCCTCTTGACCTGCACCTCCCTTCTCCCATTTTTGGCACATCCTTAACCTTCTCCTCAAAAAGACAAATCTTTAAGATTTTTTTTTTTTCCAGAATTGATCATTTCGATGTCAGGTCATTTCGGAACCAGTGATTAGTGAATATGATAAATTACCAGTAGCAGGTTTGCTTTTGCAGGTTTGAAGTTTTGATGCATTAGTTATTTCCACCCAGGAAAATTATAACTCCAAACAACATCAACTTCTAAAACTCCAGATAGAAAACAAATTTGTTATGAATACTGCTTTGTATTTGGGAATGTAGGTCCTTCACATCGACGAGATCTAAATTTGTAGTGTTATTAGCACCTGCGATCTTTGAAACTATTTTCAAATATTTTCTCCTCAGTCGATTTCATTGAGTCTAGAGATATTTCTTAGAGCTTAAATCAGGTTGATTTTTTATAATTCTGTGGTCCATAAAAATTTCAAGGCACAGGCGCAGAAGACTGTATCCCTTTGTTTGAGGTGTATGTGTGATACAGGATAGTTTCTTAAAGGTTGGCTCCAGAATTGGCAGGTATGCTTTCTCTTTGTCCTCATCTATTTGTCCTCCCTGTGAAAGGGTCTTCAGACAATGAAGTTAACAAATGGCACATAAAGCAAATGCCTAGATGTTTATATTCCTAGGCTGTTGTTCATACAAATTTTTCAGTGTTTGTGATTATGGGTGTCCCTCCCCGAGATGTGAGAGGTTGGAGTAGGCTTGTTTACATGAATTCCTCTCTGGGAATACACACAGATTCACATTAGAAGCAGCAGGAGGATTTTCAAGGGAGAGAATTTCAGGACAGTGTACAGAATCGGAGCCGGGGGGTCGTGACCTTGCCTATTGATCCAGCCTCTCTAATTTCCACAGCTTGCTGAGGCTTGTTCTTCCAGCCTGCTGGTGTACATTAGAGCAGAAATCCATAACATGGCCATGTTCATCCAAGCACAGGAAGAAACTAAATTAAATGTTAAAAAACAATCTGAGGCCAGAGTTGGAGACAATTCATCATGATCCTAGACGCCAGGCAGGTGGGATGACCAAGGATTCCTCAGCCAATAGACCCCCAAACAGAATATGGAAAGGCCTTGGTACCTCATTTGTCAGGTACACAGCAGAGAGTCTGAAAACACATGAAGGTCAGCTCTTTTGGCTGCAACATATTTTTCCTCAAGAATGAGATATTACACATCTGAAAAGTGTAACTGAAGTAAATTAGCAGAAAGAATTGGGAGGAATGAATGGAATTCTTTATGAAACGCATATTTGGGGCAGTGTTTGGTAAATTCTCAATAAGCCAGTGATGCTTGCGCACTGGCCTCGGCATTTTCATCCCACTGGATTCCAGGGCTGGCTGGTTCAGGTTATATCGTAGGGAGGAGGACAACTCGCCAGAGTCATGACCTTTCTTCTGGGTGACAGAAATTCAGAACAACAGCACCTCTGGCACCTCAAAATGAAGTCAGTGTGTTAAGGTAAAGGACACCAGACACTCTGATGTTCTAAAACATCTGGATGATGCACTTCACTGTTCACTTTTCATCTGGATATTTCACCTCAAGTAGACAGAGCTGAAGGCAGCATGCTCAAGGCATATTGGACAATGCCCAAACTGCCCTTTTCTGCTTCTTCCGTTGATCTCATTTATATTGGACATGGGGCTCATGCCATTTATTTGCCATTTACTTATTGATTAATCTAAAATGTTTAACCTGACGGAGGCATCACAAATGGCAGGTTGTTCTGCTGGGATCTGCCTCAAATGCTGGGATGCATTCCTCCAAAGGCATTATCCAGGTGAAATCCCATTCTAATGAATACTCCGGTAGCATAGCAGGGCCCTGTTTAGGGAAAGCAGACCCTGTTTGGGTGGTGGCAAGGATACAGCAAGGATGATTTAAGGTTGACAGAATTGTGCTAAATAATAACAACAACGATATTTCCCTGGAACAAATTCAGGCAATACTTGCATAAGAAGCATCCATTCACCCACAAAGGAAAGACAAAGGGTCTGCAATTGTACTTTGGGTCAAAGTTCTATCTGAATGCTAATATCTCATTGGGTGGTAACAGGAGAGTTCTTTTGAAGGGAGAGGGGCAAGAACAAAAGGGGAAGTGGAGAGACACTTGAATCTGTTAGCAAATTGAAATGAAACTAGAATGTGGGAGCTACAAAAGAGGCAGTGGAGGAAACGGAGGCTACAGGACATTAAAGGATTTACCCCCAGACACACCTGGGTCCATGATAGAGAGCATTATTTACTGAAGTGCGGTGGTTCAGAGCGTGCACTCTGCAAGCAAAAGTCTGCACTTTGTGACCTGTCTCTATGGCTTACTACCTGCACGGACCTTGGACAAATTTAATTTGTCTGTACTGTGGTTTTCTCATCAGTAAACTGGGGATAATAATAGTATTCTAATAGTGCTGTGAGAATTAATTGAGATAATGCATCCATAAACCTTTACCAGTGCCTGGCACACAGTTAACACTCAACAAATAATATCGACGTTATTCTGTACTGTCTATCTTTCCCTTTGAGGGCAACTAGCCCAGCATATCTTTTATTTATAAGTAAACACATCCATACAGAAAAGTGTTTAAATATTAAGCATCAATTATGATGAATTTTCACAGATTGAACACCCCTCACCAGATAAAGAAGCAGAACTTTACCAGAACCTGGGAAGTCCGTCTCCTGCCCCTCCAATCTGATTCCTCCCAACTAGTCAAATTTCTTCCCCAGTCTGTTAATTTCGCCTGTTTTCAACTTTATATAAATGGAATCATGCTATATTTATTCTTTTGTATCTGGTTTCTTCCTCTCGGTACTGCTTGTGAGATTTATTACTTGATATAACAGCATTCTGTTCATTCTCATTTCTGAGATCCCACATTTCCTTATCACAGCCTCACAAAACACTTATGTCTTCTAAACAGCTGGGAGAAATGTAAGAAGTAATTTGTTAAGTAAAATACAGTACCAAAGTACTTTAAAATTATATTTAAATTAGAGATCACTCCAAGTTATTCCTAAAGGGACTTAATTCTCAGTCATTTGCACAGTGAAAGGCTTATTGAATGGGGGAAAGGTAGGTGTTTCAGCTAGCACCTTCTCCACGGACAATAACATGTGACTGCCATGATTCACCAACATAAGGTAACTGACAAATTGTTATAGTACTCTGAGCTTTGCTAAATCTGGGTACACCAAGGAGAGTGCTTGCATGAACAGCATTTTGTAAGGGTATGCTATCAGAATAAATGTTTGTGAAACACTGAGCAAGCCTGGAATCCTCATTTTCCAACTGGGAAAACTAAGTTCTAGAGGAAATAAATCCCTCCCACTCCAGGATCATATAGCCAGTGAGTAATAAAGTTAGGGCTCAATGGAAAGAAAATATAGAGGAGTTGGAATGTTGGCTTTAACTAGAGCAAAAGCATGGCTTCTGGAAGAAGGACAAGACTCCCTTGAATCCAGGCTCTCTGAGCTTGTTCTGAATGAGGACCATTTACCCCACAGCCCAAATGATCTTTTATTTTTTTTATTTTTAAAGATTTTATTTATTTGACAGAGAGAGATGCAGCAAGAGAGAGAACACAAGCAGGGGAGTTGGAGAGGGAGAAGCAGGCTTCCCATGGAGCAGAGAGCCCGATGCGGGGCTTGATCCCAGGACCCTGGGATCATGACCTGAGCCAAAGGCAGACGCTTAAAGACTAAACCACCCAGGCGCCCCCCAAATGATCTTTAAATAGCATAGTGTCGGGTGCCTGGGTGGCTCAGTTGGTTAAGCGACTGCCTTCGGCTTAGGTCATGATCCCGGAGTCCTGGGATCGAGTCCCACTCGGGCTCCCGGCTCAGCAGGGAGCCTGCTTCTCCCTCTGAACCTCTCCCCTCTCATGCTGTTTCTCTCTCTCTCTCAAGTAAATAAATAAATAAAATCTTTAAAAAAATAAAAATAAATAAATAAATAGCATAGTGTCCCAGAGCCTACTGTTCTGCCCATTTACAGAACACAATGAAGTACTTCTTCTGGTAAAAGGTAAACATTCTGAAGACTGTAAATGCTAGTTGCTACTTAAATATAATCTGAATTTTCAAAAGAAAATTTGGTTATCAGGTCAAATAAAATAGCACCCCCTCCCATAAAACCATTATCTAATGACAGCAACCAGCATTTGTCACCCCTACAGTGAAATAAGAGGTTAGCATTTCTCCAAGTATAGGAAGTTGATTTCTGTGGTCAAGTTTAACACAGTAGGTTCACTAAGAAGTGAAAGGTAATTTGGTTACATAATTTGAATCACAGAGTTCTATCAGATCATGTGCATGACATCACAGTTGCTATTCTGTTTCATTGAGTCTAGTTGACACTATGCTATATAATCTAGTCTTAGAAAATAGAACAGGGTCATTTTTTTTTTTAAGTTTTTAATCCTAGAAAAAAGGTGAAGCAGACTTGAATAGCCATTGTTGGAATAAAGTCTTGCATCTCTGCCAGTTAAACAGAAGTCAAAACTTAATATAGAAAAGAATTTTCCTTGCTAAGACTCAAAGAGAAATGCACAGAGCCCATGAGAAATGGGAGAGGTGAGCTCTGCATCTGGATTTATCAGTGACTTGTCCTTTAATGGGAGAGACTAATTACAAATTTAGTTTGGCTCCTTAGCTTTTACTTCTCCACCCTGAATAATCTGATCATACTGCTCTACAACCAAAAAACCCAAACTAGAAAATCATATTTTTGTCTGAAGATATATATACTACTGATGTAACACATTCATTTCTGGTTTCCAAGAGGAAAAACAGTTTATGGATTTGCATGTCAATGCTTTTAAATGTTTTTACTTTGCATGTTTCCAATCTCATGTTTCTGTACTTAATTTTACACTCCTATTCTATAAAAATTATCTTTTCTCATATAAAATGACTATTTGGATACTTTCACCTATATTTTTATAAGCTTAATGTTTCAATGTAATTTCAGGTTTTGAAACTTTTTATTCTTAAAAAAATGTGTAATTTAGTCCCTACCTACTTCTAAAATTAATATGAAGTATATTTTGGAAACTTTGGTGTATAACACTTTTTCTTCCTCTGAATGGGTAGTGAAACAGACTTGCTCATTTCTATTCAAACAAGAAAAAAATGAACACAAACCAGAAAGATGAAATATATATATATTCCACATACATGTTTCCATATACACGTTTCCTTCCATTTGAAGAAAAATGAAAACAAAAAAGATCACGGGAAATCATTCTTCATTGACTCAGCTCATTTGTCACTATTCAAGATAGGTGTTAAAATTATGGACTATTCCAGATATCATTGCCAGCTTATCTGGATCTGAGAAAACAAGTGAGTCTCTGTGAGGAACTAAATGACTACCATAAATTCACGGCATTTATGAGGATTAAAAAATAGGACCTTTTTGGTTATGATCACTAATCAAAGGAAAAACCTTACACGTGCTCATTGAGAAAAGGATTGTTTATCTTAAAGTGGCTCGCTCCCTTCATCTCCCTCCCCCTTTATACACAGTACCATTTTCTGATTATAATCACAATTAGGAAAACTCATCTTTTGGAATTAAGGGGAAAAAACATCCCCTGGGACCCACTTGGGCCATATCTACATGTCATGCTTATGACTCTATTGATAATTTCCCAATCAAATAAGGGGTTTTTTCGGTTATCATAAGGGCTGATTGTCATTAATGGTGAAGCAATCAATGGGATTGATGTTATTTCAGGCACCTTAACAACTGAATTGGATCAACCATGCATGAGTCCATAGATAGCTCATTGACTGGCTGTTATTGTGGCTGATAAAACCAAGTCAGCTGGAAAAGAGCTCTTTCAGTCTGGCCTTGTAGACAAACTTTAAGTCTTTACTGTGGAACCATCAAGATGATTGGCCCTTTGAAGCAGCAACTGGCATAAACCTAGAGGGATTATGGCCACAAGAGGCTCTGGCACAGAGATACAAGTCAAAGAGAGCTCTAGTGTTTGCAAATATGCACTTGAAAAGCATGCAATGATTGCCTTACAAGGGCAGATTTAATTAAATCTATGGACATTTAATACTCTTCTGGTGACATGGTAGTCAAGACAGAAAATGATGCATGGATGAGATACTTCAATGAAGAAGTTAACAACCCAAGTTAGTGGAAGAAATCTTGCAAAATGCCCAGGTCCAAGCCTTGTCCTACTGCAGAAGCACCTGGTATAGCCAGCAATAGGAATAGAGCTATTTAAGCTGGAAGAGGTAGAGCACATTAGAGCAACCATCCCCAGAATTCTGCCAGAGTGCTCAGAGGAGAAAGAGGAATTAAGATATATGCAAGGCTACTCGCTCATTAGCCCTGGATCTTGAGAATGGACTTCTCTATATAAACTGGCTTGAATATCACAGTTATCCAGGGAAGCAGGCTGCCTTTTTTTTTTTTTTTTTTTGGAAAATGCCCTTTGTATACAAGGAGACCCAACCTGGAAAGGTCAGGAATGTAATCAGACCCAAGGAAACTCTTAAAACTGAAGTCCCGGTGAGCCGGGGACATTTATTTTACATGAAGCAATTTTGGCTTATACCTGTTGCCTAGCATGTGCGTCATTATTTCTAGATAGTATGCTAGATTATACAAAACAAGAGATACCCACTGTTAAGGGTTGCTGTCCTCCTGAAATTGTGTATCAAAAGCTGACCTCATTGAGAAGGAGGAAAAGGTGGGAAGGGGATGAGACACAGAAGTTGGCTAATTGACTGGCTGTTATTGTGGCTGATAAAATGCTTGACTTGCCCCAGTGTGTTTTAAGATACCTCAGGAAATCCAAAAACATTCACAATTATTGTAATACACCAGGCACTGTTCCCTATGTACATTTCTACAGGGTCTTATGTTTCATTTTGCAGATAATAAAATTAAGCCCAGAGAGGTTAAACAACTTGTGTGGGCTCACACAGCAAACACACAGTTTGGCTCTAGCTCATGTGGTTTCCATCACACCTTACTAGAGGTGTCAAAGGAGAATCACTGTACCAGTGTACTTAATGCTTCCCAGAATTTCAGTCTGAAGGATTTTAATACAAGCTATTTTAAAAAAAAAAGTTAACAAAGATAAACATTTCTATAGGTCAGCCTTTAAGGATAAAGTATGAGAATTTTTAAGAAGGAAAATTAGTGTGTGGCACTTCACTTCCCATTTTTTATTAAGAAACCCCTATGAAACTAGGGGCACCTGGCCTGTGACTCTTGATCTCAGGATATGAGTTCGAGCCCCACATTGGGCATGGAGCTTACTTAAAGAGAAAGAGAGAGAGAGAGAAACCCCTGTGAAGCTACATTGTGAAGAACACACTTTAGGGAACAGTATTCTAGACTAAATTCTTCCTGAAACCAAGATCTATGTATGATTTAGTCTAGTAGTTTCAGAACCTAACACAGTCCCGGGATCGAGTCCCGCATCGGGCTCCCTGCTCGGTGGGGAGTCTGCTTCTCCCTCTGACCCTCCTCCCTCTCATGCTCTCTCTATCTCATTCTCATTCTCAAATAAATAATAAATAAAATCTTTAAAAAAAAAAAAGAATAGACTTAGATTGGCCTCATCACCAGGTAACAAGGCATTAAAATAATTCCCTAGTGAAACCACTCATATTGCATGTACATTATTGATATGTGAACCCAAGGAGTAGGAAGGAAAGATGGAGAAGGAAGCAGGGAAGGAGGAATTTGAATCCAAGTTTGTGTTACTGCATGGCCACCACATACAGACTGCTTCATCTTAGAGGAGTCTCCAAGAAACCACTGGAAATGTGTCTTACAAGTGCCTCCTTAGAGCAGAAAGGGAAGTTGTTCATCATCAGATGCAATCTCCATTTATCAAAGGTTTACTCTTGGATGCCTCCTCTGATTTGTTTAGTGTCTATTTTTCTGGGGTCATTGTTACCCTGTTAGCATTTTGTTCTCTCATTCATCTATTCTCCTCTGGACAAAATGAAAAGATGGAAAAAATCACCTCAAAAAAAAAAACAAGAGGCAGTACCAACTGCCAGGGACCTAATCAATACGGACGTTAGTAAGATGTCGGAACTAGAGTTCAGAATGATGATTTTAAAGATGCTAGGTGGGCTTGAAAAAAGCATGGAAGATATTAGAGAAACCCTTTCTGGAGAAATAAAAGAACTAAAATCTAACCAAGTTGAAATCAAAAAGGCTATTAATGAGGTGCAATAAAAAATGGAGGCCCTAACTGCTAGGATAAATGAGGCAGAAGAAAGAATTAGTGATATAGAAGACCAAATGATGGAAAATAAAGAAGCTGAGAAAAAGAGAGATAAACAACTACTGGATCACGAGGGCAGAATTTGAGAGATAAGTGATACCATAAGACAAAACAATACTAGAATAATTGGGATTCCAGAAGAAGAAGAAAGAGAGAGAGGGGCAGAAGGTATAATGGAGGAAATTATAGCAGAGAACTTCCCTAATTTGGGGAAGAAAACAGACATCAAAATCCAGGAGGCACAGCGAACCCTCCTCAAAATCAATAAAAATAGGTCAACACCCTGACATCTAATAGTAAAACTTATGAGTCTCAGAGACAAAGAGAAAATCCTGAAAGCAGCTCAGGAGAAGAGATATGTAACCTACAAGGGTAGAAACATTAGATTGGCAACAGACCTATCCACAGAGACCTGGCAGGCCAGAAAGGACTGTCATGATATATTCAGAGCACTAAATGAGAAAAATATGCAGCCAAGAATACTATATCCAGCTAGGCTGTCATTGAAAATAGAAGGAGAGATAAAAAGCTTCCAGGACAAACAAAAACTAAAGGAATTTGCAAACATGAAACCAGCCCTACAAGAAATATTGAAAGGGGTCCTCTAAGCAGAGAGCCTAAAAGCAACATAGACCAGAAAGGAACACAGACAATATACAGTAACAGTCACCTTACAGGCAATATAACGGCACTAAATTCGTATCTTTCAATAGTTACCCTGAATGTAAATGGGCTAATTGCCCCAATCAAAAGACACAGGCTATCAACTGGATAAAAACCAAGACCCATCGATATGCTGTCTGCAAGAGACTCATTTTAGACCCAAAGACACTCTCAGATTGAAAGTGAGGGGGTGGAAAGCCATTTACCATACTAATGGACACTAAAAGAAAGCTAGGGTGGCAATCCTTATATCAGACAAATTAGATTTTAAACCAAAGACTATAATAAGAGATGAGGAAGGTCACTGTATCATACTTAAAGGGTTTACCCAACAAGAAGATCTAACAATTGTAAATATCTATGCCCCTAACATGGGAACAGCCAATTATATAAGCCAACTAATAACAAAAGCAAAGAAATACATTGACAACAATACAATAATAGTGGGGGACTTTAACACCCCCCTCACTGAAATGGACAGATCATCTAAGCAAAAGATCAACAAGGAAATAAAGACTTTAAATGACACACTGGACCAAATGGACTTCACAGATATATTCAGAACATTCCATCCCAAAGCAACAGAATACACATTCTTCTCTAGTGCCCATGGAACATTCTCCAGATTAGATCATGTCCTAGGTCACAAATCAGGTCTCAACCAGTACCAAAAGATTGGATCATTCCCTGCCTATTTTCAGACCACAATGCTTTGAAACTAGAACTCAATCACAAGAGGAAAGTCGGAAAGAACTCAAATACATGGAGGCTAAAGAGCATCCTACTAAAGAATGAATGGGTCAACCAGGAAATTAAAGAAGAGTTAAAAAAATTCATGGAAACAAATGTAAATGAAAACACAACTGTCCAAAATCTTTGGGATGCAGCAAAGGCAGTCCTAAGAAGAAAGTATAGAGCAATACAAGCCTTTCTCAAGAAACAAGAAAGGTCTCAAATACACAACCTAACCCTACACCTAAAGGAGCTGGAGAAAGAACAGCAAATAAAGCCTAAACCCAGCAGGAGAAGAGAAATAATAAAGATCAGAACAGAAATCAATGAAATAGAAACCAAAAGAACAGTAGAACAGATCAACAAAACTAGGAGGTGGTTCTTTGAAAGAATTAACAAGATTGATAAACCCCTGGCCAGACTTATCAAAAGGAAAAGAGAAATGACCCAAATCTACAAAATCATGAATGAAAGAAGAGAGATCACAACCAACACCAAAGAAACATAAACAATTATAAGAACATATTATGAGCAACTCTATGCCAGCAAATTAGATAACGTGGAAGAAATGGATGCATTCCTAGAGATGTATCAACTACCAAAACTGAACCAGGAAGAAATAGAAAACCTGAACAGACCTATAACCACTAAGGAAATTGAAGCAGTCATCAAAAATCTCCCAACAAACAAAAGCCCAGGGTCAGATGGCTTCCCAGGGGAATTCTACCAAACATTTCAAGAAGAATTAATACTCATTCTTCTGAAACTATTCCAAAAAATAGAAATGGAAGGAAAACTTCCAAACTCGTTTTATGAAGACACCATTCCCTTGATCCCAAAACCAGACAAAGACCCCATCAAAAAGGAGAATTACAGACCAATATCCCTGATGAACACAGATGCAAAAATTCTCACCAAAATACTAGCCAATAGGATCCAACAGTACATTAAAAGGATTATTCACCACGACCAAGTGGGATTTATCCCTGGGCTGCAAGGTTGGTTCAACATCCACAAATCAATCAATGTGATACAATACATTAATAAAAGAAAGAACAAGAACCATATGATCCTCTCAATAGATGCAAAAAAAGCATTTGACAAAGTACAGAATCCTTTCTTGATCAAAACTCTTCAGAGTACAGGGATCGAGGGTACATACCTCAATATCATAAAAGCCATCAATGAAAAACACACAGCAAATATCATTCTCAATGGGGAAAAACTGAGAGCTTTCCCCCTAAGGTCAGGAACGTGGCAGGAATGTCCACTATCACCACTGCTATTCAACATAGTACTAGAAGTCCTAGCCACAGCAATCAGACAACAAAAAGAAATCAAAGGCATCTGAATCATCAAAGAAGAAGTCAAACTCTCACTCTTTGCAGATGATATGATACTTTATGTGGAAAACCCCAAAGACTCCCCCCCAAAACTGCTAGAGCTCATACAGGAATTCAGTAAAGTGGCAGGATATAAAATCAATGTGCAGAAATCAGTGGCATTCCTATACACCAACAAAAGACAGAAGAAAGAGAAATTAAGGAGTCAATCCCATTTACAATTGCACCCAAAACCATAAGATACCTAGGAATAAATCTAACCAAAGAGGCAAAGGATCTGTACTCAGAAAACTATAGAATACTCATGAAAGAAACTGAGGAAGACACAAAGAAATGGAAAAACATTCCATGCTCATGGATTGGAAGAACAAATATTGTGAAGATGTCAATGCTACCTAGAGCAATCTACACATTCAGTGCAATCCCTATCAATATACCATCCACTTTTTTCAAAGAAATGGAACAAATAATCCTAAAATTTGTATGGAACCAGAAAAGACCCCACATAGCCAGAGGAATGTTGAAAAAGAAAAGCAAAGCTGGCGGCATCACAATTCCAGACTTCAAGCTCTAATTACAAAGCTGTCATCATCAAGACAGTATCGTACTGGCACAAAAACAGGCACATAGATCAATGGAACAGAACAGAGAGCCCAGAAATGGAACCTCAACTCTATGGTCAACTAATCTTCGACAAAGCAGGAAAGGATGTCCAATGGAAAAAAGACAGTCTCTTCAATAAATGGTGTTGGGAAACTTGGACAGCCACATGCAGAAGAATGAAACTGGACCATTTCCTTACACCACACACAAAAATAGACTCAAAATGGTTGAAAGACCTCAATGTGAGACAGGAATCCATCAAAATCCTAAAGAAGAACAGAGGCAGCAACCTCTTCGACCTCAGCCGCAGCAACTTCTTCTAGAAACATCGCCAAAGGCAAGGGAAGCAAGGGCAAAAATGAACTATTGGGACTTCATCAGGATAAAAAGCTTTTGCACAGCAAAAGAAACAGTCAACAAAACCAAAAGACAACTGACAGAATGGGAGAAGATATTTGGAAATAACATATCAGATAAAGGGCCAGTATCCAAAATCTATAAAGAACTTATCAAACTCAGCACCCAAAGAACAAATGATCCAATCAAGAAATGGGCAGAAGACATGAACAGACATTTTTCCAAAGAAGACATCCAAATGGCCAACAGACACATGAAAAAAGTGCTCAACATTGCTTGGCATCAGGGAAATCCAAATCAAAATCTCAATGAGATACCACGTCACACCAGTCAGAATGGCTTAAATTAGTAAGTCAGGAAACAACAGATGTTGGCGGGGATGCAGAGAAAGGGGAACCCTCCTACACTGTTGGTGGGAATGCAAGCTGGTGCAGCCACTCTGGAAAACAGTATGGAGATTCCTCAAAAAGTTGAAAATAGAGCTACCATATGACCCAGCAATTGCAGTACTGGGTGTTTACCCCAAAGATACAAATGTGGGGACCTGAAGGGGTATGTGCATCCCGATGTTTATAGCAGCATGTCCACAATAGCCAAACTATGGAAAGAGCCAAGATGTCTATCGACAGATGAATGGATAAAGAAGAAGTGGTATATATATACAATGGAATATTATGCAGCCATCAAAAGGAATGAGATCTTGCCATTTGCAATGACGTGGATGGAACTGGAGGGTATTATGCTGAGCGAAATAAGTCAATCAGAGAAAGACATGTATCATATGATCTCCCTGATATAAGGAATTCTTAATCTCAGGAAACAAAATGAGGGTTGCTGGAGTGGTGGGGGGTGGGAGGGATGGGGTGCCTGGGTGATAGACATTGGGGAGGGTATGTGCTATGGTGAACACTGTGAATTGTGTGAGACTATTGAATCACAGACCTGTACCTCTGAAACAAATAATGCAATATATGTTAAAAAAAAAAAAAAAGGAGGAAGAAGAAGATAGCAGGAAGGGAAAAATGAAGGGGGGGAAATCGGAGGGGGAGATGAACCATGAGACACTATGGACTCTGAGAAACAAACTGAGGGTTCTAGAGGGGAGGAGGGTAGGGGGATGGGTTAGCCTGGTGATGGGTATTAAAGAGGGCACGTACTGAATGGAGCACTGGGTGTTATACCAAACAATGAATCATGGAACACTACATCAAAAACTAATGATGTAATGTATGGTGATTAACATAACATAATAAAATTTTTAAAAAATCTTATCAAAAGATAGTTTGGGTTTTTATATCCACTATCTCTTGACTCATGAAAGAAAAGAAAGGAATAAAGAAGAAAAAAAAGAAATAAAAGAAAGCTTAATGAGACACAAAGTGAGACCATTAGACAAACATGAATCTATATGACCTTCTTCCACAATGGCTCACCAGATCTCATAAAAGTTTCTAGAATCCAAAGCAAAGTCACTAGGAATGTGATGATCTGCCTTCTAACAGGATAAATTCTTTGTTTCCAGCTGCCATAGAAGCATGTGACCTCTAAGCAACTGTCAGAAGCTCTGTGTTCAAGCCTTGGTTCCATCTTGTGGGATCTTAGACGATTCAGCCTCATTGATCCTCATGTTCCTCAACAAAAGAGGAGAATCTAGATTGCCTGTCCTCCCTTCTTGACATGTTCACCGAACACATTACATGATCTTTTTGTAGAATATAGAAACATGCCACACTGAACCATGAATATCTGTGCCCTTATTAGTCTGTCTGATTAGATTTTGAAAAGTAGAGAACAGGCTTATACTTCAGGCTAGCTCTGAGCTCCTAGTGTCTAGCATAGTAGATGCTCAATAATTGTAAAGTAAAAGCTGGGGTAGTAACCACCAAGTTATTTAAAACCTGGGCATCTGTGATATCCCTCAGCCTCTTGCCATCCTCATGCTAAAATTTGGAGCTAGCAGAGAAAGAACTGCATGGACCCTGAAGTGGGTTGAATGGTGTTCCCCAAAGGAGATATGACCAAGTCCTTACCCCAGTACCTGTGAATGTGATCTTACAGTAACCCCCCTTATTCACAGTTTAAGTTACCTTCACCCATGGTCAACTGCAGTCAGCTGATCCTCCTTTTGACATATCATCAAAAGGTTGATAGTAGCCTAATGCTACATCACAGTGTCTGTGTTATTCACCTCATTTCATCTCATCACGTAGGCGTTTTATCATCTCACATTCACAAGAAGGGTTAGTATAATACAATAAGATATTTTGAGAAAGACCACATTCACATAAATTTTATTATGGTTTATTGTTATAATTGTTCTATTTTACTATTAGTTATGTTGTTAAACTCTTACCGTGCCTAATTTGTAAATTAATATTTTTCATACATATATGTATGCATAGAAAAAACATAGTACATATAGGGTTTGTTACCATCTGCAATTTTAGGCATCTACTGGGAGTCTTGGAATGTTTCCCCCACAGGTTAGGGGGAGCTATTGTATTTAAAAAGAGGGTCTTTCCAGAAGTAATTAAGAGTCTTGAAATGAGATCATCCTGGATTAACTGGGTGGGCTCTAAATTCAGTGACATGTGTCCTTAGAAAAGACAGAAGAGAAGTCCGTGGGAAGACAGAGGCAGAGATCTGAATGATGGTCATGGCCAAGGAACACCTGGAGTCACCAGAAGCAAAAAGAGGTAAGGACCTCTCCAGTAAAGCCCCAGGTTGCATAACCTTGCAGACACCTTGATGTTGGACTTGTGGGAGAGAACACATTTCCATTGTTTTAAACCACTTTGTTACAGAAAACACAGAAAACTAATACAGACCAAAACCTTCAAGGCTTGTCTCTGCCTGATCTGAGTCTCCTTGGGGGGCCTCCAGAAGCCATGGACCTTGCCACCAGGAATGAGCGGCCCTTGGAAGCCCAGTCTCCCGGTTATGAGCACAGGTGATCAAAGTTTCATTTGTTGTTTTTGACCATTGGCCTTGGAGAGAGTTCATAAGTGATGGGGAATTCAAAGTAATGTGATTAGTCATCCAGAGAGCCTAGATGAGAAGGCACCAATTACTGGCTTGCTCAGCAAAGGGAAATGAAAAATAATTGCTGGAAGTAACACAAAAGCTCCCAGAAACAGAGAGGCTCTCATCTGTGAGACACTAGCCTCTGAGAAAGCTTCTGGTGTGAAATTGCCTCTCCGAATATTATTAGAAAGGTCTGTGTGCTTTATAATTGAAATATGGCAAAAAAATTAAATTACATGGATTTTGTGTGACTGTTCTGTTGATTATTAATTAAAATGATCTAAACAGCTTATGAGTAGTTAGATGATTCTCTCTAAGCCTCAGTTTCCCCACCTGTAAAGTGAAGACAACAATAATTCCTATTTCACAAGGTTTTGATAGCAATAAACAAAATAGTTTTTACAAATGGTTAACATAGTAATAAGAACATAGTATTCAATATAGCATAGCCATCATTATTATTATCTTTACCATTGTTGCTGTTGTTATGTCAAAAGTTAGTGAAGCAAAAGAACAGAGTGGTTAAGGCTCAGGCTGCGGAATCAGTGGGTCATGGGTTTGAATGCTGGTTCCAGCACATACAAACAGTGTGATACTTAAAACAATCACTAAGCTTCAGTATTCTCATCTATAAAATGAGGATAACAATAGTTATCCATCCAAATCATAGAACTGTTAAGAATTAAAGTAATAGGTATAAAGTATTTAACATAATACCTGGCAAATTGTCATTCATCTTGT
Organism: Neomonachus schauinslandi; assembly: GCF_002201575.2. Lineage (NCBI taxonomy): Eukaryota > Metazoa > Chordata > Mammalia > Carnivora > Phocidae > Neomonachus > Neomonachus schauinslandi. Next base: position 92,986,877 of record NC_058411.1, on the reverse strand, counting down.
TGATTTCAGGGGTTAATTTTATTCATTCATTCATTCATTCAACAAATATTTTAATGAGTGCTTATGCTTTATGTCACTCAAGCTCTAGGGGTTTAGCAGTGAACAAGATAGTCACAGGGCCTGCTCTCAAGGAGCTTAGCTTCAAGTGAGAGCCATTAGCTAACCATGAAATAGATGGAGATGACTGTATGTGTCAGAAACCCATTGGAGATGGTGCTGATTTTTCTTTTAGAGAAATTCATTGACATTCTTGCTGGAGGTAGAGTATATAACTCAATGAACCTGAATGTTGGTAGAACCATTTTGATCTCTTCTGCCTCCCGAAAGGGAAGAAATCATAGACTGATCTGAAGTCTAGTGCCATGGGGACTCAGTTGGTTAAGCGTCTGCCTTCAGCACAGGTCATGATCTCAGGATCCTGGGATCAAGCCCCTTGTGGGACTCCCTGCTCAGCCGGGAGTCTGCTTGTCCCTCTCCCTCTGCCCCTCCCCCCGACTCCTGCTTTGCATGTGTGCGCTCTCTCTCTTATAAATAAATTTTTTAAAGATTTTTTTTAAATTTTTTTATTTACTTGACAGAGAGAGAGAAAGCGAGAGAGGGAACACAAGCAGGGGGAGTGGGAGAGGGAGAAGCAGGCTTCCCGCGGAGCAGGGAGCCCGACGCGGGGCTCGATCCCAGGACCCTGAGATCATTACCTCAGCCAAAGGTAAGATGCTTAATGACTGAGCCACCCAGGCGCCCCTCTTATAAATAAATTTTTTCTAAAAAAAATCTTTAAACTCTAGTGGCCAGGAAGAGAGGAACTGAGATGAAAGGTAGGGCCAGGGAAACGTTAGACACTTGAACACTCTGGTTCTTCCCTGATTCTCTGCCTCTCTAACCAGGCTCTAAACATATGATTCACTTGAGGGCAAGAGCATTTTCTTTTGGTGAAAACCAGTAAAGAGCCAGTCTCCATCTTTCCATCTAATTTATGACAGACAGGGAACAGGACAGAATCTTAAGTGCATACCCCAGGTTGGGAAGAGTACAAAACAAAGCAAACTTGGAAATAAGGGCTGGGCCAAGTTTCACTAGGTTTTCTAGAGGTAAGACGGATCCAATCCACACAGATGGGTTTCCTGTAAGTAACTGCAAGTAACTATTTAAATATAATTGGGATCAGTATAATGTGATCAGTGTTACAAAAGCTGCCAGAGCTCAATAGAGTAACAAAAATGGCAATAAATCAAGGAAAAGCCTCTAAAGAAGTGATGCTTAAATTGTGATGTGAACAATGAGAGAGGGCCAGCCCCAAGGAAGCTGAGCAGGCAGCAGGAATAGCATGGATTTAGGCTCAGGGCATGAAGACTGAAGTAGTGAAATGATGAGCAGAAGGGAATGTGATATGGGAGGAGACCAGAGAGATTTGTGAGGGCTGATAATGCAAAGCCAAGGGGGCCAAGATCAGGCATTCTGATAAATGGCCCCTTAAGAGCAGGACTTCTCAGAGACCTATGGAGAGCTGGTTCCTGGGACATTTCACAATGACAAGATGTCAGAACAGGGTCATCAGAAATGTGGTAAACTGCAAACACTTACATTCCACAAATTAGCACTTCTGTCACCAAAAAATGCAATGATATAAAATGTGCTATATGCAAGATAATGGAAGGACTTTATTTTTAATTGATAAGTCCATCATACACTATAGTTCGTGTGGTCTGGAATCAGAACACATGTTTCAGGATATATTATCAATGTCTCTTTTTAATCGTATCATGTTATCTCCAAAACCTCACTTTAAGAAAAGATCAGAGATGTACATTTGATGGCCTTGGACACATGGTACCCTCATGCAGGCTTTCCACCCCTGTTCCTGGTTCTCTGATGGGGCCTAGTTTAAGGGATCTGAGGCCTAAGGGTTTGCAGAGATATTGTTTCCTAAATACCCATGACTCTGCCATGCCCATGACTTGGCCGTGGCGAGCCCCTTGCGTAGTGCAGACCTCACACTAGATGCTCTCTACTGTCTGATGAGTAACTTTACACAATTGACTGGATATTGGCACACTTCTTCTCCATACAAAAAAACCATTCTATAAGACATGATTGACTTCCCTACAGCAAAAAAAAAAAAAAAAAAAAAGACAGAACAAAATGAAACTCAGAAACTATAAACTGTTTGGATGCCCCAGACACGTCTTTAAATTAAGTCAGTTTTTCTAACACTGTTTTCTATCCCGTTGCTGCTGTAGTTTGAAGTGGAGAATCTGGTGGACTTTAAGCACCAATAAACAACCACAGAATTCCATTTGGTATCTACTCCCACGAGCCTTGCTAGCCTGGGACCGCAACCCCAGGCTTCTCACCTTACAGGCAGAGGGTAGTTTTGAAAGAACATAATGTTACTCAGAGCTGTGTTCTCATTTTCACTGTCTGGAAGAGGAAATGAAAAGACTCCAATGTTCAGTCTTGGATAATTTATAAGAATATCTCATCTCTGCTCTGAAACTTATTTTTAGAAATTGAATCTTTATTAACTTGCTGTGTGACCTTGAGGAATTCGGTTAACCTCTCTGGGACTCTTGATAAAGTCTAAATTATATAGAATTTACTTCATGAGACTGTTGTTGGGCTTCCATGAAAAAAGCATTTAGAAAATAAATGATAAATTATAGGGGCAGATCCAGACTTTCTCGGGACTGAAGCTAATACCATTTTGAGGGCCCTCTTTTAGAAAAGGAATTTAAAATGATTAGGTACAAGAATTTAGAAGGTGTCTATGAGTGAGAGTCTCTGAATCTTAAGCTTCATGGCAATTCTACCTTGGGGAAAACAGTAATAAGATTATAATTATTATAAGAATTATTAGCACAAACTCCTTTGGTCTTACTAGAAAGGTATAGGCTAGAAAGAATTTCTAACCATGCTGCAGTCACTCAGAGAAAGGAAAGTTTGCCTTTCCTGGGATGGTCTAGGTGACATTTGCTGCCTGAAGATCCCTTTTTACTCAAGCTGGCTTCAGACCTTAAGTTCTTTCCTATGTGGACAAATATCTCAGAGTGTGACTTAATTTGAGTCAATCCAGTGCATGTCTCTGGCATATACTCCAAGAAGACATGGTGTTTTTCACTGTGAGAGGAGCAAGATCCAGAAGGAACCCGGGCAGGGTTCTTGAACTCAAAAATTTGCAGTCTGCCTGAGGAGAAAATCTAGACACATATTAAATAAGTAGAGAATATGATGTTATAGTATCATGGCAAACTGGAATGTGCTCATCAAGTTCTCACTCTCTTTCTGAAATAATTTAAGTCACTCTATTATAAAGTGTGCTCTGACCAACTAGCCCACAGACACCCTGCCTCTACCCAACACATACCACACTTAAGATCAAGAGCACTTATTTGGCATTTCCTTTAACAACTCTTGCATCATTGTCTTGCTATTTAATTGTGTGTGGTGATAGTGGTGGGGGTGGTTGTGGTTATTCATGATGATTGTTTCCTCAATGAGATGATCAGCACTTTGAGGGCGAGAACCAGGTTATCTACTTTCATATGATCCTGTAGGCTCTGTCCTGCTAAGTGAATGGATATGTATCAAATGTTGGACTGGACATTCAGACATAGCTCATCACGTGCCATAGGCTGATAGAGAAGAGAGGGATGCTTGGTCAGAGGTATCAGGAGGCAATCAGGGAGGAGGTTGAGTTCAGTATTCATGAACTCCATTCCTCAGAGTTAGTATACCTACCCCTAGCTATGCAGTTCAGCATCCCCATTTTCTAGCCCTGTGTGCCAATTAGGGCTTCTACAGAGAATTAGGGAAGAGGCAGCAGGGTGATTTGCCAACATAAAGGGAAGTTGTTCAAATCACGGAGTGACTACAGGAGAAAGTGACAGGGGTAGATACTGGAAGAAGATATTTGCAACTCCGTTTTCAGCTTCTTGGGAGAAATGGGGACAGGTCAGGGATCCAGGAGTCATGAGACATTAGGGGGTCTGGTGAAGGCCAGTGGGAAGCCTATGGCTGGGGTCTTGAGGGCACACAGCTGTGGGAGTTATGACCACACTAAACAGAGATGAAAGGGCCAACTATATGGGAGCCAAGTGAGGATGGATTTTAGGACAGTAGTGATCCACTAAAACCAGCCACAGCCATGGCATACTCAGTGAATGCTGCAGACGGAAGTGCAGGTGCTGGGGAGACTGACTCAGTCAGTAAGCACTCCTGCTGGCTCCTGAGAAGACCCCACCCCTCCAGGCAGAGCCACGTCCTGCTTATGGATGGGCCTGGCTGTGGGGGCCTTTGTACTTCCTGAAGTCAGTGCCAGGAATGCCTTCTCACATTTCAGGGTCAGTCTCACACCTCCTGAGATACCTCTTCTGATGCCCATCTCAGTCTCTGAATCCTGTACCATCACAGGACTAGCAGGGAAGCATGGCTCCCCTAGCACTTACCTAAGATGACCCTTTGATTTCATGGAATGGTGTCCTCTTTGACCAGTGGAACAATAGAAGGAAGAAACGGCCACCAAGCCAGCCAATTAAACCAGCTGAATAATCAACCCTGGCAAAGATGGCATGACTGACAACTTTCTAAGATGAACTCCCTTCCTACCTCAGCCCAAGATCGTCTCTGTCCCTCATATTTACATGCAATACTACACTTCTTGGGATTGTTATCTAAATATCTTGAGGTGTAGGCACTCACCAAATCCTGACTGAAGGAACTGGGGGTAAAGTTCCTTAACTTTTCCCCAACAATCAGACCCTGGGGGTTGGATGCAGGATGGAAGTATCACTTGCTGTGCGAAGATTCAATTTCTCAGAGGGCTGATTTTTTTCTGGGGATGGAAAATCCTGCTGCTGAGACAGAGTCTCGCACCCCAGGGCTAACTCCCACTTCATGGACTCCACCCCATAAGGGCAAAGCTGTTCTTTAATGAAACCTCATTTGGCATTAGGTAGCTCTGGACATTCCCTTTGCAGTATCTTCCTGTTCTGATTGTCTCTTCCAAAGGGACCACTGGGGACTGCAAGAGAAGACTGTCGACAACTGATAAATGCAGTCTTCAAAGCCACTCATCCATTCTTAATGGACAGCCCGTTAATTTGAGGTCTAGGTCATGAATTTGAATGCTATGCACTGAACACCTCTTCAGCAAGAAAACCTGGTTTTGCCTCAGGGTAAATGGTGATTCATTAATTGTAATTAAATTAGGCTGGTGGCTTAAACTGGATGTGACAAAATGAAAATCCCCATATAAAACCTGAGATGCATATCGCAGGCCTTCTGTCAATAACATCTAGTTTTTGTCTAAGTGGATTTAAAAGGAACAAGATGCCTCTTCTTTAAGAAAAAAAAAATAAAATAAACTACCTCAGTTAAATAGGGAAATAAATAACCTCTGAATGTTTCTCTATTTTTCATTCATTCAGGTCATGGTACAGAAACCTAAAAAGCCTAATAATAAGGGTTGGAAGTCTCCAACCTGCACAGCTGGGGGGCAATCAGCAGCATTCTAGGCTCCCCCCTTCCTGGATAGGTTATGAAGCTGATCTGCCCACCTCCATCTGCTCTTGAGGTATAATCTGAGTTCTCTTGGCACAACCAATCCCATTGCCTCTTGAGACAGTGGGTGTATGGCTAAATCCTTGGATGGAAGTCTGGTGTCCTGAGATCTTACTGCACCTCACTCAGTGGCTAGTTGTTAACTCTGGGACCCTTTGTGCCTTTATTTCCTCATCTGTGAAATGAGAGGGTTAGACAAGGTCCTTCTTTTACAGAAAAAGAAAGTTCAGCAGAGGGGCGCCTGGGTGGCTCAGTTGGTTAAGCGACTGCCTTCAGCTCAGGTCATGATCCTGGAGTCCCTGGATCGAGTCCCGCATCGGGCTCCCTGCTCTGCGGGGAGCCTGCTTCTCCCTCTCCCACTCCCTCTGCTTGTGTTCCCTCTCTCGCTGTGTCTCTCTGTCAAGTAAATAAATAAAATCTTTAAAAAAAAAAAAAAAAAAAAAAAAAAAAAAAAAAAAAGAAAGTTCAGCAGAAACCCAATGTGAAACAAGTAATGTGAAGCTTCTCTGGTTGAACAGTGTTGGAGACTTACATGCTGAGACCCACAGCCCCATCTCTGAGCCCAGAAGAGTCTCAGAGGAAGTCAGATGATAGTAGAGCAAAGTTTGAAACTGGCCAACTGGGTATTGTCTCAAGCCCCTTCCAACTCCAAAGCTTGTGAAAAGCATAATTCCCATCATGCTGTTTTATTGACTTCTGTTCTCTGTCTGGGGGAAATACCTGAGCTTATTCATAATGAATGAAGTATGGGTGTTATTCTTTGCTTACCAAGGATGGTATAATTTTAATAAAGAATAAATAATTATTTTTTTAAGATTTATTTACTTGAGAGAGAGAGAGAGAAAGAGCCAAGCTGGAGGGGCAGAGGGAGAGGCAGAGAGAATCTCAACCAAACTCCATATTCAGTACAGAGCCTGACATGGGGCTCAATCTCATGACTCTGAGATTATGACCTGAGCTGAAACCAAGAGTTGGACACCCAACTGACTGAGCTGAGGCACCCTAAGAATAAATAATTTTTTTTAATGAGGTACTAGAATTTTTGTCACAAGCCACTCAGCCGACCTGGAAATGTTGATTGGTCTATGTCAGGCAATAATAAAACCTTCATACACAATGAACAAAAATGAGACCAGAGCTTTCAAGAATGCCTCCAGTCTAGGAGTTACAAACCCAAATGCTTTTGGGATCAGGCATCAAATAAAACAAGTGAAAAGGGCCAGTTGGGGACTGCAGCAAATTGGACAATGCATGCATCATTTTGGGGAGCAGCTGCTACTCACCTCCAGCTCACTGTGGGCACGGGAAGTGTGGGAGCAGCATGATAAAGCCTGCTCCCATGAAAAATTGTATATTCAGATTATCAATTTTTCATTAAAAAGCAAAAAAATAATGTATCAATCAGAGTTTGATCACAGAAGCAAAACCACTCTGAGTGGTATAAAATGTGGGATTTTTAACAGGGGATCGTACACATTAATGGGAGGTGGTGAAGAAGTCTCTGCAAGAGTGTTGCACCTGGCATTGGGCTGAAGTTAGCACAGGCCAGCTGTGATAGCAGCAGGGGAGAAAAAAATTGGACATGAAGGAAGAGAGAACAAGGGCAGACTGGAACCCATGTCTGGCTCTCAATGACTCTAATCATGATGAGGTGTGTGACCCGCAGAAACTGGCACCTTCAGCCCTGGGACTGAACTCACACCTGGTGAGGAGGGTGGAGGAGGAGGTCTGCTGGGAGGAAGGAGTTGCAGGCTTGGGTGCAGCCCAGCAGATCAGCACCAAGGTTCACGGGCTCTCCTGTCCTGCAGCCACTTGCAGAGCATGAAAAAGGCTTCTGCTTAAATTCACCTCCTAAATCTTATGTAAATACCTCTTGTGGCCAAGCCTAATCCAAAATCCTTCAGGAAAGAGAATTCTGGGAAACAGTTCTAGCTTAGCAAAGCTGACAAAATACCAAAGCCACCTTGTCAACGTGGGCTCCAGACACACTTCCTTAACCACACATAATTTCCAAATAAAGACAACAGCAAAATCATGTTTACACCTAACATCATGCAACTATCCCTCCTGCAATCAAAACACACTAACCCTCTCCACAAAGGGAAAAGAAAGTCATTTTACTCATAATTTGGCTGAGGTTCTTCTTCTTCTGAGTCACGTTCCCATTTTGATAGGCTGTAAATTTGTATTCTGAGCTATAAGGTTAACTACTGTTAACGCATTTTTTTCCAGTCTCATTGAGATACAATTGACATATAACATTGTTCTAGCTTAAGGTGTACAACATGGTGACTTAATATATGGAAATACTGCAAAATGAACCCCACGGGTTAGTCAACATCCATCACCTCACATAGTCTCATTTTTTCCCCCTGTAATGAGACAAACACATCTTATGTTTGAGAAATGCAAAGGGGAAAACAGAATGGTGAATATATTTGCAAATACATTTAGACCAAACTATGAAAGAAATGTTCACAACCATTATAGTCTTTGTTTCTGTAACTTGTCCCAGGGTTACTCTTGGTATTTAGAACTACCTTCTCCTGTGACCCTTTTCATGTTTCTTTGCCTTTGGTAAGCACCTTGGCTAGAGGTGTTCCTTGTCTGGTGGGGTGACCTAAATCTTCATGCCTGGAAAGTCTGGGCCTGTCACAGTCCTGCCTCTAGTTTTCCGTTGACTTTTATCACAGAGAAGCCCAGGAGGGGGACTTACAGGATACATTCTTGGCAGTCCTGCAAGCTCCTTCCTCTAGGGAACTCAAATTCTACTTCACTCCAGGGGCTCTGGTCTGCAAGGGTTCAGACACAGGGCTTGGTGGGGCTGAAACCTCCTACCATGGTGATTTCATCCAACTTCTGTTCACCAGGTGCAGGATGTTTCCTCATACAAATGAAGTAGACTGCTCATCTAATTCAGCACTAAAGACACCATGATCAATTAGCCAAAGTCAAAGACAGCTTGTGTTCTGCATTTACAAACAATGTAACAATGAAATTCCTTATGTATGCATCTTTCATACTTGCATACTTGTGCAAGTATAGGATACATTTATAGACAGGAAGGCATAGAACATTTTCTTTTAGACTCTCCTGGTCTTATTATTTGCTTAGCCATTTGTTCCTCTACCTCAAAGATCATTCTTCTAGGTTTATGGTAATAATTAAAATAATTATAATAATCACTGCTATTTTTAGCATTTACTGTTTGCTACCTAAGCTCTTTCTCTACAGTATCTCACTTAAGCCTTACAGCAAGGCAAGTGTTATTATTCCCCGTGTACAGATGAGGAAATGCTCACTATTCCAGGAGAACATAAAGATATAGGATCTGTGATATAAAGAATGTAAGAGACTTGAGCCAGATCTCATAGCCAATGATTGACAGAGCCAGAGTTTAAACTTTCTTCTTCCAAAAACCACTTTTTCTCTATAATATGGTCCAGGGAAGAGATAATGCACACATCTGTTTTAATAATCTTAAAAGTTAATTTTATGCCTTGTCATGGGCACAAACCAGACACCAGATAAGCAATGGGAATCTTGAAAGCATCTAGACCAGATAGTTCAGCTAAATGGTTGCCTGAAGTTGTTAAAGATGTTCAGAAACTGCGAGGTCTCTGGGAATAATGCAAACATAACCTGGTAGAAGAGAAAAACTGCAGCTGTTCACTCCGGGTATCATTTTAGCACATCAATAAATCTCCATTGCCTCCTCTGTAAAATGGGGGGAAATAAAATCTATTTCACAAGGATGTTGAACAGAGTCAACAATACCTACAAGGGCCTAGTAATTATTTCCATAGTGTGGCAACAAACCAAAGAGCCCAACCTCAAATCAGTGGTAATTAGGGAGGCCATATGTTTGTCCTGGATCTGCTACAGCATTCCTTATTTATCACTCTTGACACAGCATCCCATTTGGTTTAACACTTCTGGGCTCTCCCAGGTAGGCTGGGTTGAACAGTACGTTATATGAAAACCAAAGGATCAGTATTGGAACGAGCCAGGCTTACAGCAAGTAAAATAGCCTGCAGAGTTTCTACTCTTGGTCACTCCTCTTCCCCTTGCAGAGAACTAAACCTAAGTGAGCCCAACCAAGGATATGGATTTCAGAAAGCAGGCAAGGCCAAGAGAGAATTCCCGGACAGTCTGGCTGATTTCTCACCACTGGTAAGTTAAGCAGACCTGGCAAATAGCATGCATCCCAAAACAGCAAGTGCTTATGTTGAACTAATTCTGTGCCAGGCATGGCTGAAAGTGCTTTCTATTATCAATGTATTTAATCCTCGCAACAAACCTATAAGACAGGTTATCGTCCCCATTTTACAGATGAGAAATTGAGGAATGGAAAGTTAAGTACTTTCTCCAAGATCATAGAGCGAGTATGTGGCAGAGACAGGAGTTTGAACATAGGTGAATTAGCGTCAGTGGGTGCTCTGCCTTTCACCCACTTGAGTCTAGAGAAGCAAAGCAACAAAGACCAGAGGGGCAGCATACTAGAAGCAGAAACTCTTCATTTCCCCCTAAGGAAAGCATGTAGGGAACTTCAGCTTTTGAAGAAAGAGTAGTGATAGTGATTCCTTTCCATTAATGGGTTTAGTACTCCGCAGCGTGTGCTCGGTGCCCCGATCTGTTATGAGGCACTGAGATGTCTTGACTTATAAGGATTTGGAGCTGAAGGTCATGAGTATGGTGATTTGTGAAAGTCCTTTCTATTGATAAAAGGATGTCAAGGTAAGCTGTGAGTATTTCTAATCACACTGGTTTGAAGAAAACTTTTGTGACCCACTGCTATTGAAGGTCTTGTAAGAGGGGGTCGGGGAGGAGGCAGATGGATGACCCATTGCTTGATGTCCAGGTCTTTTGGATAGGAATTCTTTGGGTGAGATGGACTATAAAAGAGATGAGAATGGTAGCTCAGTCTTGTTAAATTTATATCCTGAGAGTCAGAGCATTTGGGGCATCTGGGAACATTAGGGACATTTGGGATATTTGGGTGATAGTGCCATTCTGAGTTGGCAATGTGATATCGGACACCCTGTGTCATTTTAGCTCTCTGTGTACTTCCTAGCCCACAGGATTTTTCTAAGAAGCAAGGAGAGAATAGATGCCAAAAGATTTAGGGACAATTTTTAAATGCCCTAGCAATGTAAAGACTCTGGATAAAACTTTCAAGAAGGAAAAGAGAAACGATAAACTTATCAGAAGAGTTAAAATGGATCAGAAGGAACTGGGTTAGCGCCACTGAAATCCATATTACTACAGTTTTCTTTCTTTTCTTCTAAGATTTTATTTATTTATTTGAGAAACAGAGATAGGGAGAGAGAGCACAAGCTAGGAGAAGAGGGAGAAGCAGGCTCCCCACTGAGCAGGGAGCCCAATTCAGGGATCAATCCCAGGACCCTGGGATCATGACCTGAGCCAAAGGCAGATGCTTAACCAACTGAGCCACCCAGGTGCCCCGCTCTAGTTTTCTTTTTAATGTTTACCTTATTAGGCAAACTTGGTGCAAAAAACCCAGAAACTTCTGATAGTCTAGCTCAGAGCAATGATTCTGAACAGAGCTTTGTTCACCAAGCCATCTTAGACTGCCTCCCAGATGAGAGTCACATCCCACAGGTTGTCAGGCCATACCTCTCACACAGGTGACCCCTAATTCTCCCCTCTCACCATCAACTTGTGTCAAAGCAGCCAGGTGGGCCTTCCTACCAAGCATCTCCCCACCTCCACACTCCACCATTGCAGAATGCTACCTGAGGGGGACCTTTGGGAATAGAGGGCCCATGGTGGAGCAAAATGAAGCAGCATCTTAGAATTAGTCATCCTGGATGTGAGTGGCAGGATCAGCAGGCAGTTCTGGGACAGTGGAAGGGCTGTGAGCATGCTGGAAGCCAGCTGACCACTAGACCCATAGTCTGGGTGGGAAGTGGCTGCCCAGCCAGGAGCTGAGTGTCATGGTTGCCTGGCATCTAGGTGTGGCTGTGCAACTAATTTTCATGAACGGAATACAGTCAAAGTAATGCATGCCCCTTTTGGTCTCAGTGGATAAGAAGTAGATAGGTCTTCCCCTTGCTTTGTTCCCCTCCTGTCAGTGACTAAGGAAGACTCTGAGGCCCTAAAAGAAGCAGAAGCTTCTGAATGACCAGGGGAAGTAAAGCCTCCCTCTAGACAGGAACATCTGCATTGGACTTCTGGATATATGAGAAAAATGTATGTGTGCTAAACAACTCAGGGGTTTGTCTCGCGCAGCACTGAGCTACGTCAGTCACTAATAGTTAGGAGCTGAACCCTGTAGGCCCCAGTGGCGTTCTCACCGTTGCCTTTGAAACAAATGAGTTCCGAAACCTAAAATCCAGCATAGGATTGCTTAGCCACACAGAAATGGAAGGTGCCTGCATTAAAAAAATTCCCTTTTCGGGGCGCCTGGGTGGCTCAGTTGTTAAGCATCTGCCTTCGGCTCAGGTCATGATCCCGGGGTCCTGGGATCAAGCCCCGCATCGGGCTACCCGCTCGGCAGGAAGCCTGCTTCTCCCTCTCCCACTCCCCCTGCTTGTGTTCCCTCTCTCGTTGTCTCTCTCTGTCAAATAAACAAATAAAAATCTTAAAAAAAAAAAAAATCCCCTTTTCCTCTGGCCAGTATAGTGCTCCTCCTCTCAGGCTTCTATTCGAATCTTTTAACCCCTCCTATGCTGCACAGTGCAGAGAGCAAAGGAGAACTAGAAGTCCTCACACAGGAGTACTCCCGGAGGAACTTGAACTCTCCTGATCACCAGGGTCCCCCTGGGTCTGAGAGTGCACGCTCCTGGGCATCCTGGATTAAGAGCCTGCCCCTCCCTGAGGGAAACCTGGGTGAAGGTCATTCTATTAAAACCCTTGCCATTCTCACTAAATAAGCTGTTTGGGGCCCCATCTTTTGGGCTTAGCTAATAGGAAGTGGAAAAGACCACCAAAGATCTTTTTTTTTTCACTTGGTTTGGATAAAAATTGAGCCTGAGTGGAAGAATATCAAGGTGGGGGGGGGATATAATATTATTTTCTGAGTCAATTTTCATTTTGAAAAATGTCTCTGCTAGAGAAGATGTCTAAACATCATCTTCCTGGTTTCACCTCCAGCTCCTGCAAGGAGTCCAGAGTGATCAGTAGCCTTCCAGTTCCTTCCTGGCACAGGCCTCCCTCTGCAGGGCAGCTCAGAATACTGGGCACTGGCCTCTGAGGCCTGCCGGGGCCAGCACAGTTTGCATGTGCCCAGGTGTAGGGGGCACCCTCTCATTGCAGCTGCCTGTGACACTCAGGACAGAGCAGCTGCCTGCCTTCTTCTTACTAATTTCTTCTCCATGCTGAGCTACATGGGGGAGAATAATTGCCTTCACTCTGAGCTCTGACATTCCCACATTCAAGCACATGCTCTCCCACTGTTCTCCCAATAGGAAGACAATTTCTGCCAAATGTGGTGTTTCCTTCACAGCAAATCTGCTTATTAGAGAGACACACTTTCGAAGGGACAGTTGGAGGCCTGTGAATGTGGCCAGGACCAAAGCAGCATTTTGGAAGTCCAGCCAGTATTTTTCCCCCATGAAATATGAACCATGGTGGGAATTCCCCTGAGTTGCTGGGCAAAAGATAAGAATTCTCTGGAGCTGCTCAGCCCTAACTCATTCTCCTAAAAGGTCCCAGCCCTGTTAGCAGAAACAAATGAAAGAGGCCTAAATCCAATGAAAAGGAAAACTAAGTCACGGACATTCAGTGAGACCATGTTGAATTTATCAAAAGCTTTCTCTAAGATGCTCAGAGTTATTTTACTGCTACTAGAAGGCTAGGATCAATTGATTCCTCTTAGAATGTGCATTTCATTCTAGATTATAAGGTGTGATACTGTCGCAGTTATTAGTCTTGTCAGGGTCAGGGGCCATGGGGAAGGGGTAGGAAAATCTTAGACTCTTGAGACTCCCCTTTCTAGAAGCAGGCAACTGCCTTAAGAAACCACCTCATATTGTCTCATTTTATCACCCCCAAAAGAGCCAATCATTAGGTCTTAATTAAGATCACCAGTGTGGGTGCATGCACCTGGGCGGCTCAGTGGGTTAAACGACTGACTCCTGATTTTGGCTCAGGTCATGATCTCAGGTGAGATCGAGTCCCGCATTGAGTTCTACTCTGACTGTGGAGCCTGCTTAAGATTCTCTCTCCCTTTCCTTCTTCCCTTCCTACTCCCAGCTCACTCTCTCTCTCTAAAAAAAAAAGAAAAAAAAAAAAAGAGAGAGATTACCAATGTGTCCCAACTTCTTAATCATATAAGCGTTAGGTTTTCAGTGTAGAAACATTTTAAAGCAGGGGTTGACAGACTGTGATCTGCAGGTCAAATGTGGCCCTCCACCTGTATTTATAAATAAAGCTTTATTGGGATACAGCCACACCTATTTGTTTAGTATTGTCTATGGTTGCTTTCACACTACTAGTTGAATGTTGAGTAAAGTTACATAGTTATAACTATGTAGCCTGGGAAGCCATATGTATTCACTAATATGGACCTTTACAGAAAAGTAAAAAAGAAAAGTAAGTGAAAAAGAAATCTTTCATAATCCTATCACTCAAAAACTAGCTAATGCTAATATTATTCTTTCCTCCCTTTTATTCTTGTGGAAGCCACTCTTTAGAAAAACAGTATGGAGCATCATGAATTTGGTACAGATGTTGACACCGATGATGCCACACACACATCAAGAGGGTATAGAAGGTTTATTATTTGTATAATTGAGGTTTTTCTGGAAGAGCAGGAAATACCTTCCAAACTGGCCCGAAAGTGACTTAAGAGTAAGAAAAGGAGACTAGCTAGGGGTTCTACAATGGTTGGGGATGGGGCCAGGGGCTTCTATGGCCTGAACCTTTCACTGGTGTCAGCTTGCCCAGGGGTAGGGCAGAAGGGCAAGGGGTAGAGGAAAGCAGAGGTAAAAGCTGTTAACAGTCAAACATCAAAAGATGGAGTCAGACTCCTTATTACAAGGCCACATTCCCTGTCTCACTGCTCCTTCTCATCTACCCATATGTTCCCTTCCTGGTTTCTGACAGAAAGCAAATAAATGGATTTATCCTAGCTTCCATTTCTTCTGGAAAGAATTCAAGGCTCCTCCCGCCACCTCCTTCCAGGAAGAGGGTGTCAAGAATCAGAACATCGCCTGGGCTGCCTCCAAGAGGAGTGAGGAAAGGAGGGAATAAAATTCAGAATCTCTTGAGTTCTCTCTTTTGCTCCTGGTGGCTCTCACACTGCCCCATTTTACGGCTTGTTCCTTTTCTTCACCATCAGAGTTGAAGTATCTACAGGTGCAAAATGAGGATATGAACCCAAAGGAAAGACCAAGAAGTCACTCAGCCAGCTGAGGTTTTAGCTCTGTCTCTGGCCTGTGAGAAGGGAACCCTGCAGACCCTGCAGTGGGGCCCGGTCCTGGGGCACCTACACTGGGGCCTGCAATTAGAGCCTTAGGCTTATAAGAAGGGCTCCTTTGCCTGATGGTGTCCACGTTGCTAGGTCTTCCTTAGGGTCCTCACCAAGGAGCATCTGAGGGGAATGCTGTGGTCCTGGGCTCCCAGCTATCCTCAGTCACTCCCTACCTGGGCACCTCTTACCTTAAGGCTAGGAATACATAACCATGAAAACTCTGAGGATGAGAAAGAGAGAGAAGATTGAGTGGGAAGGAAGGAATTATCTGCTATGTGCTAGGTGCTTTATATACATTCCCTCTTATAAAAAGATTTTTGTTCTGAAAGTGCTCAAACATACACAAATAGTACAATGAATACCATGTATTCATTGGCTTAAATAGTACCTTTCAATATTACTTGATAATCTATACAACAACCCTGAAAAATAGGTATTAACCTAGCCCTTTTTAAAGACTTGAGGACTTCAGGTTACTTGCCTAAGACCACAGAGCTAATGTACAGCGAGGAAACAGGGTTCTCTGTAGCTCTCAATGCCACACTTTCAATGCCACTCTGACTCCAGGGAAGGCATTCTGAAAGAGAAGGGATTTAACCTGAGCCTGAAATGTCAAAGAAGGAACAGGAGGACATTACCAGAAGGACTGAGAAGGTGAGTCCTGGCCCAGTGGCAGTGATGGGGAGGGAGGCCTGGCCTAGACACTGGCTGTGAGCCTCAGAAAGATCCTGCTGGGCCTTGCTGCCATAATGTTTGAGAGACTCACCTCACTGTCCCAGCCACCATGAAGATATCCAACCGTCATGTGGAACCATGAGTGGCATTCCTGGGGCCGCACCTCCCTATTGCCGTACTGTTTGCTAAGTGAGGTTAACCCTTCCTTTTGGATGGAAAGACACGTTAATATGTGCCTTGTTATAAAGTCCCAGAGTGGATGGCCCTTCTCCACTTCCTGAGTGTATATGTAAGTGATGCCTCATCACCAGCATAATTTTATTTATTTTTTTTGCCACCAGATTGAATACTGCTCAGCCATTTCAGAGGGGGTCTGTGTTTGCTGCTTCCTGCTTTGTTTATTATTAAGTGCTTCCAAATAAGGAACCAGTGTCTACAGGAAAGGGAAATGAGTCTTTGAATCTGCAAGAGGATGCTAGAGGACATCTCAGCAATTTTAATAATAGCTTTGGAATAGATGTCTGTATGATCTTGAAATGATGACAACTAAAATCCTAAAGAGCTTTATTGTCTCAGGGAGAGAATAGTAAAATTGGGGAGGATGAACATAAAATATATAAAATAAGAAGCTGAAAACCCCACCTTTGTGTTGGCTTTATTAATTCATTAAATAAATTAATAAATAAGCACATATGTCTATTTTTTAATTCCAAGATCTAAACATCTTACATATATTTTATGCATAATGTGTATCTATCATTTTGAAGAAATTTGGCCATATTTATGATGTTTACCCTAAATATGTTCAAACTTTGAATTCATATATGAAAAACATAAAAGCAAACATTCTTTTACTTTTTAAATTCTGGGATAAAATTGTGTGGGATGTGACTCTTTGGCCACATTTAAAACAAAAACATCTCTGAGATCCAGTTTATTAAAGATATCAAAAAAATCTTATTAGTCATCTGCCAGCAGAATTTAAAAATTTTCAGTGCACTTAAGTCTATTTCTTTTTGGAAAATCCACACACAAATCTAGTCAAGTTTGGAAACGTACATGTTGGAGAAATATCAATACCATTTCCACAAAGTGAGAGTAAGCTCTATTTCCATATCCCGGGGAATGTTAGCTGTGCAGATGAAGACAAGTATCTCTTTTGTGACAAGACTTTGAGCTTCAGATGGACGAGACATACATGGAAGAGCAGTACATGATAGGAGAAGAAGAAAAGGAAGATAATTTCAGCTCCAAAGTTTTCTTCCTTTATAGTTTTGACCAAACAAAAACTCGTGAGCTGCCAGCCATGGTTTATTGCTCATCTTTTCGGCCTAGTTAGAGAGGTGGTATATGGATAAAGGATAATGCTTTTTATGGCAAGCTTTTGATGTTGCTTGGGTATTTAGGGATTGTGTATGTCCTTCAAGAGGGCCTTTTCATATATTTCTCTAAGGACAGAAAGAGAAGGATGACAGGTTGAACAAAACACTATGAGCCAAAATGACACACAGGAGACAACTTAGCATCAAGCTTATAGGTTTTCTGGTGGGACCAAGAGATTGGAACAATCTATACCAGACACAGAGCCACATGGGGCCAGCATAAATGAGTTTCACTGTCACTGCTCCAGATTGCCAAAAAGCTGTACTTTGAAAGAGATTGAGCCTTTTCTGCTCTGGCAGTTGGTAAGCGTAACTGGCAACACACAAACTCCTGAGCACGTCCAGAATATTTGAGGAGTGTGGTGGCTCAGTGGCTTGGCTAAAGCATCCTTGAAGAAATGATAGCCCAAGGACTGTCCGTTTACATGAGCTATTCCTTAATCTTACTCCAATTGGTACTGATGTCATGTCCCTGCTGTTTCAGTCTTGTTATGACCTCACCATCACATCTTAGTATGACAGTGGGTGTTGTACCAAACACAAAAGGCTATATTGAACTTGATATTTGAAGTTAGAATTCAGTAATTCTTAGGAAACACACTACTACCATCAAATGACTCATGGCATGAGGTTTTACTGTGTAAATGTATGTTCGTACTTTTCATTTCTTATGGAAATAAAGACCCTACATTTTTAAGCCTTTCATATTGAATTTTTAAGACGATTTTATTTATTTATTTATTTATTTATTGGAGAGAGAGAGAGAGAGCACACACAGGGGGAGGAGCAAAGGGAGAGGGACAAGCAGACTCTGCACTGTGTGCAGAGCCTGATGTGGGGCTTGATGTGAGGCTCGATCTCATGACCCTGAGATCATGACCTGAACCGAAAGCAAGAGTCAGACGCTCAACTGACTGAGCCATCCAAGCACCCCCATACTGAATTTTTAAATATGGGCAATGTGGAAAAATTATTAGATTTATAGTAAGTGCTTTAAAATATTGTTCTAGGGGCGCCTGGGTGGCTCAGTTGGTTGAGCGACTGCCTTCGGCTCAGGTCATGATCCCGGAGTCCCGGGATCGAGTCCCGCATCGGGCTCCCTGCTCGGCGGGGAGTCTGCCTCTCCCTCTGACCCTCCCCCCTCTCATGTACTCTCTCTCATTCTCGCTCTCTCAAATAAATAAATAAAATCTTTAAAAAAAAATAAAATATTGTTCTAATACAATAGAAGAATAAGCAAAAGACAAGAACAAGCAATACACACACAAATACAAATGGCTACTATGCATATACAAATATGTCTAACCTTAATAGAAGTCAAAGAAATATTAAACCAAGAAAATGATAAGTACAGATTTTTCTTATCATATTGGCAAACATAAAAAAGAATAATACCAATGGATATTTCTCTCTCTGGTGTTAGGAGTATAAATTATATGCTCCTGGAGGATGATTTAAAAGTATATATCAAAATGTAAAAGTCCACACTTTTTAACCTAGTGAATTTACTTTTAGGAATTAATTCTAAGGATGCAGTCGGACAAGTGTGTTAAGATACGTGCTTACAAAGGCTCAACATAGCACTGTCTATAATACAAAATAGTAAGAACAAGTTAAATGTTTATTAATAGAGGATTGCTTAAGTATATAAGCCAAAAAATAAAATATTATGCAGCCAATACAAAGCTATATTATGGAAAAGACATTTTTGTGAAATAGAAAGCACAGGTTAATACACTCACTTTTTTGTGGAGGGAAGGATATGTACCACCAGGACAATTATTTTAAACGTGTTATATGGGTAGAGGGAAGGATTCTATGGATGTTTTCTTTCTCTTCTTTATAGCTTTCTTAATTGAACAGGTTTGTTTTCTTGTTGACTTCTATGTTCTAGTCATTCACAAAATTAACTGAGCATTACCATGTGCCAGATATTACATTAGACAATGAGGATACAGCAGTAAACTGACACTATTGGGTACAAATCCCTATCTTCATTAACACTTGGCATTTTATTGCAGGGAAGACAGAGAATAAAGAAAGTAAATATAAACCCAATGGTATGTGAGATAATGTTAGTGCTGAAGAGAAAAAGGCTTTGTTAACACAAAGTAAAGAAAGGAATGAGGCAGAGAGCTTATCCATCTTCTTCTGTACTGGTCCTGGCTCTAACATAGTTTATGTTCCAAAGTAATGGTCAATAACATTTGCTGAGTGAATTTAAGAAGACTCTAGTCAGGGCACTCTTTGGCCAGGGTACCATGCTGAAGACACACTACAAGACCTTCATCCCTGGGTTCTCCTTTCTTGGGTATATGGCAGATGATCTATCTTCCTTCAACCCACACATTTTTTTCTGGTAACATTCAGCTCATCTTATTCCACACCTTTCCTTATTTGGTAACATTCTAGTCTGACTTCTCTGAGATTGATATATGTTCCTTGGACTAAACTTGGATAAAATAATATAAACCAGTTATTTCCCAATTATTTTATAAATGGGACTATCTTCTTGCATAGCCAACCCCTTTCATTATATGCTGATGCTTCATAATGTCACACTATCTACTTACTTTGGGGAAGTATCATTAAGTTTCTCTACATAATTGCCACAGATCAAACACAGCTGACATTTATAAATGTGTTCTTGCTGGGTGCCTTTACTTATTTCCTTCTTTAGCTTGCGTTTCTTTGAATTCCACTGTTGTTAATTCTCCATGGTTTTTCTGTCCCAGGAAAAATTAGTCAGATTACAGAAAGAGGCTACAGCAAGTTAGAAAGGCAGAAGAAAGAGTAACTAATGAGCATCTCATCATATATATTTTTTTCATTTGTTAATTCTCATGTGCATGGGGATAAATGTCAAGGGCAATTTTTATCTTGAAGCATGACAATGAAATTTAGGATATAGAGAACAAAGAAATACATATTTGGCAATTATCTTCCACCTGTCCTCACAAATGAAGTGGATGAGATCATAATGAAGGATTCAATTGCTAAGAGTGGCAGATGAGGGATTAGCATATAATAGATTAATATCAGAAATGGTCATGATAAGCTTAAAGTATTAGTCATGATCACAACCTAATGCCTTTTTAAAGTAGGTAGACATGAATTCAGTTTTTGAAATTGCATAATAAAGACCATTTAAAGATATCCTCATAGGAAGTTTATTGCTTAAATATTTGAGCTTGCTGCCAAAATAAAAACAATAAACAAATACTTCATCAGATCCCACAGCCATGCAATTAAATAGTCTCTCTATGGTTCCAGTTTGCAACAATCACAGGTCCCCCTAATAAACTCGAGAGGGTATGTCATATTGCCCCTGAATTCCCTATAGATTCTCTTTCAAGTATGTCACTGCTATCTGGGTTTGAGTTTCATTTATTCTGAGAAACTGCTTCCTCATCAGGAAAATGGATGCATTAACGTTTGCCACCAAACCAGCTCTCAGAAATGATTTGTGAGGCAGAGAGGATTCATACTAAATTTCTTGAGGTTCCCTATATAAAAAATATTTTAAAAGCGCACATGATGAGCTGCTCAATAGACTTTTGACAGGCAAATAAGCTTCAATGATGAAGACACTAAACTCTTTCCTTTGGTCTCTGAAAAAGACACAAATATTTTGCATACATTATTTAAGTCTCACCACTCTGCAGAAAACGTTACTATTATCGCAATTTTATAAATATGATTGAGACTCAGAGTCATCAAGTACCTTGTTCAAGGTCATGCAGATGGGAAATGACAGGGTCAGAATTCAAACCCAGACTTTATTGACTCGACCCTATGTTTTTTGCCTTAAAGGATAAACTTTCCTCCTTTCTAACTCCACTCAAAATTCATGTTCCTTTGGGCTGTGTCATCTCCCATATTTTTGTCCTCAAGTTATAGGTCTCTCAGTATATACCTCTATCAGTAGGATATGTGAGGCCTCCTATTAGTTTGGTTATTAACACAATTCCAAGCCTATCTCAGCACAGTGACTTACCCATTTTACCAAGCAGTCTTCTATGTTTGTGCCTGAGTATCCTGTCTCTCCTATTAGAGTAGAAGAGGTACAAAGATAGGCATCAAAACTAAACTTCAACATGCACTGATCCTCAGAGAAGCATGCCAGTAAGATATAATGAATGGCACAATGTCCGCAACTTGAGAGGTTAGCCTTGACTTGGGTACAATATTAAATACATCCTGCTCTGTGTTTTGAGTTTTCCAGGAACAGAATTTCCTTCAAACCAGCTCCAAACAAAGGAGACACTCATTTTCAGAAGTTTCATGAGAATCTGAGCAAAGATGAACAACTGTGCCTCCAAAAGGGCCAGAGCTAGGGCTGCTCTCAGGATCAGCTTTCTCTCTCTCTCTTTCCCCCATAGCACCTCCTGCCTGGTTGCTGCATTCTCTTCTCTTTCCGATGGTAAACTGTCTCATCTTACACATGGCCAGTAATGGTTGTCTCAGCCATATCCCTATAAACTTTTTACCTTGAGTTCACACCCCACTGGCAACTTCTCCTTCTGTCTCTCAGTTCAAATTTCAGACAGAGTCTGATTTACCTAGCTCATCTTTTCAAGCCAGAACACATAATCCTAGTCACTGACTAGTTTCTGGATGGGTCACCTCTGGATTAGAGGTCCATACCTAGTCCAGTTGGCTGCAGGGGAGAGGGTGCAAGTCTCCTGTCTACCACCCCTCTCTTTCTAAAAAGAGAGGCATGGATGGGCAGACATCATGAACTCTGTCTAACACACATATGTTCAAGTTCAGGTCTCCCTCCTTATGAGAAGGTGTGCCTTCCTATCTCTTCTCCAAAGCACTGAAGACAGACCAGATCCTTAACCTGAGTATGACTTCTAACTGAATTGCAGCCATTGTCAGTGAGGATGTTTATGAAGGAAATGGGGTCACTTTATAAAATAAATAGTAAAGTCATAGAACCTAAATATTAAGTTACAAATTAGAGAGTTAGGGAGGAAAAAACAGATATATGACATCAATTTTCAGTCCTGTTCTAGCAAAAGGAATGTCAGGCCATATCTGTAGATTACCACTTAACTAAGCATCTGGAAGGCAATCTGGTGTTTTGAGGTTGGTTCAGGCTGAGACTTGAGAAATGGGTCAAACTCCCATAGTTTGAATTCAGTCAGGAAAACGGCCTGAAAAAACTAGCTGCAATCCTAGGATTTAGGGCTATTTTAGCAACTAAATTTGATGAACAGTGTGTTTATCTGTTAATATCTGGGGACTTGTTTAAAGAATCTGAGTTGCCTTCCAACACTTCAACCATTAATACTTTATCAATACAACAGTGAAGTGAATGGGACTTAAAATACATTATTATAACCCAAAATGTGCATGTCTCACATCCTTTTCAATATTCACTTTGCAATTCCATTACTGATTGTCTCTGACAGCAGGTGTAGTACAACTTTATGGGCAGTCTTTTCATTTTATGAAGCTCTCCATCTGAAATATTTGAGAGTTGGGATTAGTGATTTCATAGACACAAGTTCTATCATTCATAAATCTTTTATCTTAAAATTGAAAGCATTATCTTTAAATGTCTTCTACAAATCTTTCATGGGAATAGAAGGTCATTTATGAACTATATGTGAGGTGACTAGAAGAAGTATACTTTATGAAGTTTTGGACCATTAACTCTAGATTTTGATTTTTCTTCATTCAAAAAAAAAATGGTATCTTTGAATGTTTTGAGAGTGTGATGGGACAATCAGCTTCAATGAATTTTCTCTTTGTGGCCACTGATGTGGGTCACCAAGGTGACTGAAGTCTCCTAGCAGACTTTAAAATATTTGAAGCTGAAAATATTTAAGAGTGCACCAAATGAGTAGTGCTTTAATTTTTATTTATATTCTATTTTTGGTGTGGTTGTGATTATAGCCTCACCAAGACGGTGATCAGTAATGAATGTGTCCTGTTGGCAGATCCCTCCAGGGCTCTGATTCAATCTTTTGAGTTATGGGATGAGGACAAAATGAACTATTTTTCAAGCTTGTAAATATGTGACAAATGACAGTGCAAGAACTATTGATTCCAATCACAGTGATACAATGTTTCATAGTCAAGACTGACTCTGGCTTTACAAATTACTTGCAAGTTGAACTAGTAAACCCATGCACAACACGCTTCAACCTGGATCAATCTTCAAGAATATTTGTGTCAGTATTCGCCAACAATTTGAATAAATTCCCAAAGTGAAATGGACTTTTCCTTTTTTTTTTACATTAAATGTGCTGTTGGGTTTCCCCCAATCTTCAAAAGGAAGAGAGAAGCAGAACGAACCCTTATAAAAAACCCAGTGACCCTATACACAGGTACCTGTTTTTATCTTTATTAGTTAAATAATCATAATCAAATGTAATTGAGAAATGCCACTCAAGAATACTAATCTTACAACAGCTAAAAACTTAAAAGTACTGTCTAGTTCAGCAATCAAATCTGATTAGAACATATCTGGAGACAAAACAAAAATACAGAGCTGATTCAATGGGTTAGAATTTGAAACACCACAGTAGCCATTATGTTCCTGTTTGGGATAATTGGATGTGATTATTTTTGAAAAAGCCTCTAACATGACAGGCATTTATATATGAAGACAGATCCTCTTAAAATCCTTCTCACTTGGATCATGAGCACCCCAGTGTGTGAAGCAAACTTTTCCTAAAGGACCACCACACGAACCCAGTAAAATATAATTGTGGGGGGCCAGAAGTCAATTTTGCAACAATTGTGAGGAGGCAGCATCTGTACTGCCCCTAGCCCCACCCCCACCCAACGCCTACCCCGTTGTGGAGCACCATTTTAAACTTGCCCTCAGGTTGTCACGGTATATTTTATGCAGGACTGACCTTAGCGGAGACTCTGCATGCTGATGTATTATTGACCTTCCTCCCCACTGCTTACTCAAACAGGCCATCTGGGTACCAGGACGGTACAGGGAATATGTCCAACTTTCCAGACCAAGATAAAAATAAATAAAATGCAGGGGTGGGGGGTGGGGGAGAAGGAAAGCTCTTAGCTTGTACTATGGATTTGTTTATTCAGACATAATTGGCGTGGATCTGGCCAAGGCACAGTTTCATTCTTTGTCTAATCCTCTGGCCTCCTAGCCCCTCCCCTCATTGTTCATCTCCATTAAAGTGTGATGAGCCACTAACCAAGAAAGGAGGACAGAGAGGCAGCAAAGCTACCACCAGCCCCTCCTTATAGAGTCACACTTCTGGGGAGGCTGGAATTAACCTGGGTGTGAGGATGGACACTGGGTAAGAGCAGACCCCATCTTGGCCCAGTTTCCCCTGGTGAGGTCTGCTTCTTTCTCCCCTCCCTCTACTGTGCTGGGAGTGGGTCCTGGGGATCTGGACCCCAGGAAGCCAGGTTATCATTGCTAGGGGTTTATCTGGCCAACAGACCTCAGCTCTCCCCCAGTTGAATCACAAAGAACCCAACCTTGTCAAGACAGGCCAGGCACACTTAAAGCTTCCCCGGTGACTTTTTCCCAGGCTGGAATCCATTTTTAGCAGCTTCACTTGGTTGATCAATGGCTTCCTTTCAATGGTGAAATTGACTGAGGAAACTAGCTCACAATGTCAGATTCAGTTCATACTGAACTACCCTCCAGGACCCAAAGATAATCATGAGTTCTCCACAGCACAGAACACTACCAATGGCAGAAGGGTTCTGGTTAACCTCTTTTCTTGATCGTAAGAAAGCTCTGTTTTCTTTCCTTTTATGGTGGTAAGTGCTATTTGTTTATAATGTAGTTAAGGAGAATAAAGATTTTAAAAAATATATAAACATTAAATACCTTTAATAAATACTTTCCTAAGAAAAAACGTATCAGCAATCTTTTGAACATCAACCTTAGCAATATCTTTCCAGATCTGTCTCCTCAGGCAAGGGAAACAAAAGCAAAAATAAACTATCGGGACTGCATCAAAATAAAAGCTTGTCACAACGAAGGAAACCATCAGCATGGTTAAAAAGGCAACCTACTAAATGGGAGAAGATATTTGTAAATGATATACCTGATAAGAGGTAAATATCCAAAGTATATAAAGAACTCATACAACTCAACACCACAAAAAATAATAATAATAATAATCTGATTTAAAAAGGCAGAAGATCTGAATAGACATTTTTCCAAAGAAGACATACAGATGGCCAACAGATGCATGAAAAGATGCTCAACATCACTCATCATCAGGGAAATGCAAATCAAAACCACAATGAGATATCACTGTGTACCAATCAGAATGGCCAGTGTAAAAAAGACAAAGAAATCACTACTGTTGGTGAGGATGTAGATAAAAGGGGACACTTGTGCCCTGTTAGTGGGAATGTTAAATTGGTACAGCTACTCTGGAAAACAGTATGGAGTTTCTTCAAAAAATTAAAAATAGAAGTACTCTACAATCTGGTAATTCTATTTCTGGGTATTTACCTGAAGAAAACAAAAACACTAATTCAGAAAGATATACTCAACCCTATGTTTACTGCAACATTATTTGCAATAGCCAAGATATGGAAGCACCCTAGATGCCCACTGATAGATGAATGTAGAGAAGATGTGATATATGTGCACAATGGAATATGACTCAGCCATAAAAAGAATGAGATCTTGCCATTCACAACAACATGGATGGACCTAGAGGGTATTATGCTAAGTGAAGTAAGCCAGACAAAGAAAGACAAATACCATTTGATTTCACTTATGTGTGGAATCTAAAAAACAAAACAAAGTAACAAACAAACAACAACTAAAGAGAGAAACAGACTCGTAAACATAGAGAAAAAACTGATGGTTACCAAAGGCAAGGGGGCTGAGGGTGGGGTGAAATGGGTGAAGGGGATTAAGAGGTACAAACTTCCAGTTACAAAATCAGTAAGTCACAGGGATGAAAAGTACAGCATAGAGAAGATAGTCAATAATATTGTAATATACTTATCATTGTTAGCATTTCATAATATATAATTATTGAATCACTACATTGTACACCTGAAAGTAATTCAGTAATATATGCCAACTATACTTCAATTAAAAATTTAAAAATTAAAAAAGTAGTGTTTGGACTAAATATTCAGCAGTTTGTTTTGCATGGCATAGAAATGCAGTAGATGTTAGCTAAGAACAAGTCATCTCCCTGAAGCCTTCTTGCCCCACTGCTCCCATCTATTCCCTCTCCTCCCCTTTGTTCTTCCATTTTGTAGAGATTGCTCTAATATCTTCCATAATATAATTTGTTGTTCATCTATGCCTACCCTTTCAAGACTCTGAAGGGCTAGGGCCACTCTTTAGTCATCCTGTGCCAACTGAATCCTGTGCCCAGCACACAGGACAAATTCAATAAATATTTGACAAATGAATGACTAATTATAGCTAGTTTGCACAGATGTTCCTCAACTGTCAATGGGCTTACATTCCAATAAGCCCATTGTCAGTTGAAGATATCGTTAAGTCGAAAATGCACTTAATACACCTAACCTACCAAACATCATAGCTTAGCCTGTCTTAAACATGCTCAGAACACTTACATTAACCTACAGCGCAGCAAAAGCATCTAACACAAAGCTTATTTTATAATAAAGTGTTAAACATCTTATGTACTTTATTGAATACTGAAAGTGAAAAACAGAACGGTTATATGGGTACAGACTGGTTATAAGCCTGTCAGGTGTTTGCCTTTGCCATCCAGTGGCTCACTGGGAGAGCTGACTCGCTGCCACTGCCTAGCATCATGAAACAATATTATACTGCATTTTGCTACTTCCAGAAAAGACCAAAATTCAAAATTTGAAGTATGTGTATCACCTCCCTACTGTTGTAAAGTCAAAAAATTATAAATTGAACCATCATAAATTGGAAACTGTATTTAGATTTTAGCAATGTACCTGGCAATTTAGTTAATCATCACAATTTGAGGAGGTAGGTATTCCTTTCATCCCCATAGTAAAGACTGGGAAACTGAGGCTGAAAGAGGTTAAATAGTAGCTAAACACCTATGAGTCAGAATGTGCACTCAGCTTTATTACAGAGCTTGAATTCTAGCTACAACACCCACATGATAATAGATGAATGCTCATCCTTTCCATCGTATGCAAATGAGAAATTTATGGTTCCATTTTGAGCTAAATAAAAACAGTTCTACATGATCGCTGGATATATTGGGTTGTGACAGTTACTCAGTCTTTGGGGAGACCTAACACAAATTGTAAAAGGCATTGAGGCTCTGTTTGTTATGTTTGTTCAGACTTTTTTTGCAATGGTAAACTTCAGAATGTATAAGCACAGATTTAGGATGTGCATTAATTTTGTCTTCAGCAAAGTGGATCAATCAAACCCACAGAGACAGTAGTACTGTTGTTTTACCATCCTGCCTCTGCAATAGACAAAACACTTCCCAGCAGCTTCTCTTACTAGCCCTGCAACTTTGAACAACCAACACAACCTCTATGACCCTCACTTTCCTCCTCTGTAAAGTGGGAGTATTAATAGTGCCTTCCTCAGAGGGTTGCTGCAAGGAGTAAGTGAGACAACACTTATGAAAAACTTAGCACATCAACTGGTTCATGTTTAGGAGCTTAACCAAAGATGGGTATCTACATGACATCAAAACATCTAAATATCTTTGAATACCTATTCAAAGTAAATACAAATTAGCAAGGGTAATATAGGCAGAGAGCACACAAAGAACAAAAGAGAAAAATATCTGTTCAATACTGCTAAACTGTACGTTGAAAAATAGCTAAAATGATA
The DNA here is from genome assembly GCF_002201575.2 of Neomonachus schauinslandi. Lineage (NCBI taxonomy): Eukaryota > Metazoa > Chordata > Mammalia > Carnivora > Phocidae > Neomonachus > Neomonachus schauinslandi. Next base: position 92,959,048 of record NC_058411.1, on the reverse strand, counting down.
ACTTCTATCTTACATATATTTTGTCAAAATAAAAAAAATCTGTCCATTATCCTCCATGTATGTCAAAATGAGAAAACAAAAAAAAATAAAACATACAAGAAACATAAACAAAACTTCTATCACCATAGAAATTTCTAAACTATCTAGAACAATATATGTTATTTATTTTTATTAATGTTAAAATTTAATACTGTGAAAATTTTTAATTAGAATATTTTTGTGTGTCAAATAATGATATCTACCAAACTTATATTGATGTTTCTAGGACTTTTTCATATCTTTTTTATAGTCCCAAGAATTAAGTAGGTTCCCCTCCAAATTTTTACATATTATTATTTTTACCAGGTTAATTTTTTCAAAGCAGATTTTTAAAATCACATTTTCTTTGCAACCCTTCTAGGTTGATATTCCCCAGTCTGTAACAAAACATGAATCTGAATCTGAGGTGGTGCCTTGCTGAGGGTTTTTTGGTGCCTGTCTAGGAAAGGTGGCCTTCTTGGGCTCAGAAAAACTAGAGCAAAGCTGCAGAGTAAGAGCCTGGCACAGGCGAGGAACCGGCTGGTCCCAGCCTATAACTATGGAGTGCCCATTTCATGTGCCCGGCCTACTTCCCCTCTAATACAGTGAGTTGTCTCACAAAGAGTAGCATTTGCCATCCTGATATCTCTGAGACCTGTCCTTGAGTCTGATATCAGGCCATGTAGGGGATGTTAGAAAGTTCAAGAGAACTTTCAACTCTTGAGGTTAAGGCCAAGGGGTGGAGTTTGGATAGTTACAGTAAGAAGGGTGGAGGGTAGCCTGGATGCATGTTGTCCAAGAAGAGCATTTCCAGCCTTAAAATAGAAAATGTAGACTCAGGGTACCCTCATGACAAGCACTTAGCAATGTCAGCGGCCTTCTTTGGCAGAGTGGCCTATGGGACCTATGGTCCCTCAACTTACACTCTACTTCTCCTTCCTTTGCTTTTCAAACACCATGCAGACCTGAATAATAGTGGTTGCCCCACTTCCGATGGGCATTGTCTTCAGGAGGTTTGTGATCAGCATGGGGTGAGAGAGTGATGTTGTCACCCATGGTTGGTCAGCCACAAGGAAATTTGACTCAAGTCCATTGAGTGCCTCTTAAAGGAAAGAGAGTGTGTGTGGCCAGGTGTTGGGGTGGAGGTCGGTCATCATCATCTAGATATGTGGTATCTCCAAACCTGGCTGATGGGCAGAACTTCTTGGGGAACTTCCTAAATATCCAGAGCCAATAAGTCAGATTCTCCAGGGATATAGCCCAAAAACCTGGGAGTTAAAGAAATAACAAAACAACAACAAAAAAGTTCTGATGATGAGCCAGTTTAACAACTGTAATTGAATCTAGATCCAATTCAGTAGAATCATCAGAATAAGAGTAAATGTGCTCAAAGGGATGACAGAATTCCTGATGGTACTTCCTAAACATATCCATTTATTCACCAGCATTATGGAACATGTTTTTATTAAGCATCCAGTATGGCAGTAATGAAAATAAATGCAGCCCTTACTCAGAGTGCTTATCATAAACTTTGTGAGTCCCCACATATTCTAGGATTCTTGAATGTGGTCTTCTTCTGTGTGAGGACATGGAGACAGCATATCTATCCTTTTTTCTTTTGAAAAAAGTCAAACCAATTGCTTGGCAAAATGTAGACCAAATGGCCCTTATATCAATTATATGACAAATATTAAGTCATACATTTGCTAAGTAATATGGGACATTCAAAGAGGAAATTAAAATACCTTATCTTCTAAATGTGATTTAATAATAAAAGCCACAAGTTGTTAAACACCTACTCTGTGCCAGGCATGGTTAGACATCTTCACATTTCATCTCCAAAATAACGTGGTGGGGCCTGCCTGCCTCCAAAGCTCTCTGCAGTGCTGCTCTTCCTCCACTCACAACCGTGTGAGCTTTGGTCCTTTCTGACCCCAGATCCACCAGCGAGTTGCCTTGCAAAGTTGGCCATTTTACCTGATTTTTCTCAATGAGTTTTCTCACCTAGAAAAATGGGGAATATACCATTTACTTTGCAGAGTTGTTGCAAAGCGAAGTGAAATACTGTTTCCAAGGTATCAAAAGAGTGCTTGATGCATAGCAGGTGCTCAGTCAGTGCTAATTCTTTCCTATCCCTAACTATTCTCTCTGGTCAGCTGGTACCCACCCTGTGAGATTCAGTCGTCCCAAATGGGAATTAGAACTGAAATTCTCAGAGTTTCCCAAAGGTTATATAAATCCACACAGGCCATACATTTATGTAAAGGAGACATGCCACAGGTTTGGGGTTCCTGCATCATGCAGCATGCGAAAAACACCAAATAAGTGACCACAGCATTAGGTGTTGGGGAGTTTGGAGCAGCACAAAGACACTATGGACTTGGAAGCATGAAAAGTTCAGAGTAATAGTGAGGCTTGAAGACAGAGGGGTTTCAGACACATTTTAAAATGTAGGCAGGTTCTCTTACATCGACCACCTAAGAGTCACACTGTAAGAAGCAACAACCTCTCCATTTCCTCTCCACCATTCTGCTTGGCAGCTGCAAAGTAGCAACCATGCATGAATGCATCTCCATCACATTGGTCAGGCTGGTGTCCAAATTAGCAATGCCTTCTGGGCATTGCCTGGAACACAGCATCCAGCCTGATGGTCAGCTGCCAAGTGACAAAACCACTAGGGGAGGAGATGACCCCTTCAACACCTCCTTCGGTGAGAAGAGGTGTTGGCAGGCACGTGCCCAGGGCAGTGTCTGTAGAACTGGAACCCACGGTCATTGATGAAGTCCACACTGGCACCTACCTCCAGCTCTTCCACCCTGAGCAGCTCATCACAGGCAAGGAAGATGCTGCCAGTAACTATGCCCAGGGGCACTACATCATTGGCAAGGAGATCACTGACCCTGTTTTGGACCAGATTCAGAAACTGGCTGACCAGGGCACAGGTCTTCAGGGCTTCTTGGTTTTCCACAGCTTTGGAGGGGGAACTGGTTCTGGGTTCATCTCCCTACTGATGAAATGAATGCCTCTCTGTTGATTATGGCAAGAAGTCCAAGCTGGACTTCTCCATTTACCCAGCTCCTCAGGTATCCACAGCTGTAGTCGAGTTCGACAGCTCCATCCTCACTACCCATACCCTGGAGCACTCTGATTTTGCCTCCCTGGTAGACAATTATACCATCTGTGACATCTGTCATGGAAACCTCAATATTGAACTCCCAACCTACACTAACCTTAACAGGTTGATAGGTCACATTGTGTCCTCAATCACTGCTTCCCTCAGATTTGATGGAGCCCTGAATGTTGATCTGACAGAATTCTAGACCAAGCCAGTACCCTATCCCTGCATCCATTTCCATGTCTCTGTCATCTCTGCTGAGAAAGCCTACCATGAACAGCTTTCTATAGCAGAAATAATCAATGCATGCTTTGAGCCAGCCAATCAGATGGTGAAATGTGACTCTTGCCATGGTAAATACATGGCTTGCTGCCTGTTGTACCATGGTGTGGTGGTTCCCAAAGGTGTCAGTGTTGCTATAGCCACCATCAAGACCAAGAGTCCCTCCAGTTTGTGGACTGGTGCTTCACTGGCTTCAAAGTTGGCATTAATTACCAGCCTCCCACTGTGGTACCTGGTGGGGATCTGCCAAAGTACAGTGAGCTGTGTGCATGCTAAGCAACACCACAGCCACCGCTGAGGTCTGGGCTCTCTTGGACCACAAGTTTGACCTGATGTATGCCAAGCGTGCCTTCATTCACTGGTATGTGGGTGGAGCATGGAGGAAGGAGAATTTTCTGAGGCTCAGGATGACATGACTGCTCTTGAGAAGGATTATGAGGAGGCTGGTGTGGATTCTGTTGAAGGAGAGGGTGAAGGAGAAGAATACTAAAGTGAAAAATGTCATAAAGGTGCTACTTCTATAGGGAATATTATTCTGTTTTAAACATTAAAAAGTTATGGTCTGATCATAATTTGTATGTAGCAATGTATACTCTGATACACAATTACTGACCTATGTTTTAAAACATGATGCTTTGTTACAGACTCAAGCTTGTTCATTTCTCTGATGGGTTTGAATAAAGTATTCCCTGTCTTTAAATAGATAGATATAGATAGATAGATGATAGATAGATAGATAGATAGATAGATAGATAGATAGATAGATAGAT